>NW_024403069.1:0-26223 GCF_007990345.1 Gossypium hirsutum | reverse complement strand
AAAATTAAATAAAATTAAAAATTTATTATTTTAATCTAATATATAAAATTAATTTATTATTTTTACATAAAATCAACTGTGAAACTCTTTTTCCTAATCACGAAGCAAATTATGCACTTCAATCTGGCTAAATGACAAGCATAATGATAAATTGACCCATGTTATTATTGGTTAGTAAATGGGTAGAATTTGCTACATACCAATAGAAAATAAGTCTATTTGTAATATTACCACCGACCTAATGATCTGTCTTCTCTTCCTCCACAAGGTATCACCCGGAACACATGCTCCGTGGCTTGGCGTTATTTTGGACCCAATACCACAAAATAACTGTGCTCGTCAGAGGCATCCCATTTGTTCTCACATGCAAACCATATTGCTTTCTATGTCTTAAATTTCGAGTCGTTTACAGCTTACGACAGGAATGGATTGGGTAATATTGCAGTACAAGTATCTGGCTCCATTAAATTACTTACGTTTGATAAAGGTATATTTGTTCGAAAAATACACTGTTCGAACTTTAAAACATAGAATAACCCATGTGTAGGGACATGAAAGCAATGCTTTTTTCCATTAATAAGAAAAAGATGGTCCTAAAATGGGTCCATTAGTTGGTGGAATGTCACTCGAAGGCGACAATTTCTTTTCAATCCATAGACCAGAGGTGAAATTTCCCATTTTTTTCCTCTGTGGGTATCATATTAAATTCCATGGCAATCCAGGTCCACTGTTTGATTAATCTTACCACATCAGGACGAAACATGGGTCAAAACTTGTTAGATTTCTAACAAATATCCTCTTGGATGATTAAGTAGTGGTTGAATAGTTGGTAACTGAAACCTGCAATACGCATCATCGAGAGTGTCCTGCTGCAGAGTATTCAATGGCATTATTGGATTATATGCATCAAGACCAAAGAAAATTCGTTGCTATAATAAACTGTCGTTTTTCATTCATTTCTTTCCCACTGCAAAATAGTTTTTTCATCAAGAGACACCAGAGATTTACAGTCATACTAAAATAAAAAAACGAAACTCCTAAAGAACATGAAAGGGACCTTCTATTGTACTATTAATCACTTCTCTCTATACCCACCAAAGGAAATGAACTGAACCCAAAAAAAAAGACAACTAAACTTCACAATAAAACGACAACACCACTAATCAGTAACCAACAAACTCTCGAAAATGGAAAATTCATTTCACTTCAAACCTTTCCCTGGTGCAGAAATGGCAAGGCCAGGCCAACCAAAGCAATCTCCATCGACTAACCCTCCGCCGCCTTCAACATTGCCTGTTGCTTGCCATGTATTACAGCCGGTAGCTCCAGCTACAGCATCAGCAGGTTCATCACCATCCCCACCATTATAAACACCCAGATATCCGTTTCCAGGATATCCCCAAACTCCATCAAATCCTGAACCAGTTCCAAGGCCGTATCCACCAAGTGTTAGGTACCCTTCTCCCTGAGAGTTCAAAATGAAGTGAAGCCTCCACTCACTGGAAGATCCACAGTGTCATTCAAATTCACGTCAGCCAAACCCACTTCAGGTTTAACTCCAGTTCCAGGCAAACCGAAACAGGGTAACAGCCATATGCACAGACTCGGCTTCATGCGTAACGCTCGAGGAGACGAAGTTGCAACAGAGGGAGATAGCAGGGATGATGAGCTTCGAGAGCGCTTGGAAGACTTGCGGGTCCCACCACCAACAGGAACGTTACGGAGAGTTCCACCTTGGGTCCAGTAACGGCGGCATGACTTGCAGAAATAGCGAGGCTGAGAGAGGTTGTAGTTGTTGTAGTAGCGAACTGTGCTGGTTGAGTCACACTCGGCATGGCAGTGGCTCGGTCATTGGCCGTGGGTGCGATCCCATGGTGCCGGGGCTCGAACCGGACGCCTGTCGCCGGATCAGCAGGCTTTTTGTCGGTTAGGTGTGTGGAAGTGAAAGTTGGGTTAAAAGCGATGTTTTTTTTTGGCGGAGAAAGAGACAAAAGAGAGAAGAGAAGAAAGAAGAGAATTTGAGAGAGAGTAAAGGGGAAGGAGACGTTTGGAAGTTGTAAAAGAGACAATATCGATGATATTTTAATGTGATAGTGGGGGGTGAGAGAAGCAAAGGCAGAGGGATTGAGGAGCCTCAATAAATAATGTTTTCATACCCAAACAAATTATAAGCGTCTAATTTTTATTTTTTATTTATAATAATTGGGAGAGTAACGGGTGTTGATTCAAGTTCATGTTTATATCAAGTTATTGTGATACAATTTTAAACTTCCTAGTAGAATTCTAATTAATTATAAATGTATTTATTGGTGCCAAATTTATTCTATGCTTAAATCATTATTTAGTCTATTAAGAGCAAAGTGTAGCTTTTTCGTCTGAATTGTTAAAAACATTTAATTGGTTCTTATTTTTTATTTAGCTTGTAATTAGTATTTTTTTATTTTGTACTTTTTGTTTATGCTGACGTGACATTATAATTAATTTGGTGGTGATATCTAGTATACCATGTAACGAGCATAATTAAAAAAATAAAAATTTTAAAAATAAATAAATTTAAAAAAGAGTATAAATTTTTTGGTCTTGATTATTCTTGATGTGAAGAAATTATATATTTATATTAAATTATATATTTTTAATGTTTGAAATTTATATCTACCACATAGCATATTAAGAGGTTATCACAACAAATTAGTTAAAGTACCACAACAACAGAAACTAACGATGTTAGTGCAGAAGTACTAACATTGGTGACGGAATACAAGTTCAGGTATCAATTAGATCCAAAAAAAAATTCAGGTGCCAGTTAAGTATTTTTAGACAAGTTCAAGGCCATACTCATAGATGTCAAGTTCAAGCTAATCAATTTTAATAGAGATATTATTTTTCAATTGGCCTAACAATCTCATTTAATATAAAGAATTTGATACTCAGAGATAGTGAAATCCTTTTCTATAAATACTCCATTTCATTCTCTTTTTATTTTATAAAAAAAAGTATTTACTTCTTTTTCAAGAAAAAAATGGTCGTTTCAAGGTTTTAAGAAGAACACGTAGCTTACCATATCATCATATGATAAAAATTCTACTCATTTTTAATTTTTTTATAAAGATGTTTTAATATTTTACAAATTAAATATTATTTTGTGATATTTTGAACAATAAAGAGATCAAATTGTTTGTGCACATCATATGTAAGTTTTTCAAAGCTAAATTGACATATCCAAAGCCACTGAAGGTTGCTGTATTTTGTGGTATATACAAAAAAACTTATAATGAAGTTGCTTGTCCCTTGTGGAAAGATGGAAGCGAGAAATACCTACATTCCATTCTCATGAGGGAAGTGGCTATAACACTAGAATAAGTCACTTTAATAACAAGCCTTCTAATCGATGAGAAAATGGTAATTAGAGATAGTAACATTGATATAAGTCATAGTGTTATCGATTGTTATGTGTCGTGTTGTCTATGGAGGAGAAAGAATTAATGGAAATGATTGAAATACAAATGTTGAAGTGACTTCTCAATCATATCCTCTAGTACATGCAATTAGGGTGAGCAAAACTCGATTTGATTAAAATTGATTGTTTTTTCAAATTTTGGCTTAATCAAATCAAGTTATTTAAGTTATTATTTGAATAATAGTTTGATTTAAATACTACATTGGTCCCTAACAATTTTGAAAATGTACATTTGGTCCCTCTAAAAATTAAAAAAATCCAAGATGAAAATTTGATGTCTTAAACAAGTAATATATCAAATCAAGTTAATCATACTAATTATCTTTTTTTTCTCTTTTTTGTTTTAAAATGTTTTCAATATATATGATGGTTATTTCTTCAACTCAGAATTAGTCATATAGTGAACAAGATTCCAATATGGTCGACTTATTTTTTTAAATTTAACTTGAATAAATTTATTCGACTCGACTCAAATTTCATTTCACTCAACTCAATTTGAAAAAAAAATATCAAATTGAGTTAGGATGATAAAATAGGACTGGTCAACTCAACTAACTCGAAATTTTTCTCTCGATTCAACTTGACTCAATTCGAATTGAATGTTCACCCCTATATGCAACTAGAATAAGATGGATGTAAGAGGAATGTTGTTGATAGACAAGTCTGGCAACAAGGTTGTGTAACACCCTGTTTTGGCAAGTCCTGGATTGACGAGTAAATCGAAAGTAATCTAAGTAGCGTTGTAACAGCCTGATTTTTGGTCTAGTCGGAACAGTGGTTTCGGGACCATAAATTCGACGTATTGAAGTTCACTTTTATTATATTTTTATAGCCTACAATTTCACGGAATGATTTCATGAAAATTTCGTTCGAAAATTTCGATGTTTGGGCACTCAATTTAGTCAAAAGGATTAAATTGTAAACAAGTGAGAACATTGAGTTCTACATGTTAGAGGTGTCTAATTGTTATGAAATTTTAAATTGGAGGTCCTTAAAAGGTAATTAGGAAATTGGTTAATTTTTAGGACAAAAATGGACAAGAAATAGGTGAAATAGAATATTTTTAAGTTAAGGGCATTTTAGTAATTTGGTAATTAAATGAATTAAAAAGTCAAATTAAAAGCCAATTTTTGCTCATCTTCAATCCCTTGGCTGAATTTCACATAAGGAAGACATAAGTAGGGGTTTTCGAGCTTACAAGCTCGATTGCAAGTCCGTTTTAGCCCCGTTTTTAATGTTCTTTACACTTTTGAGATCCCCGTAGCTCAGTTTAGCTATTTCCACCATTATTTTGAGCTTGGGTTTGTGTTTAAAAATTTAACCATGGATGAAAAGCATGTGTTTTGCTATTTTATGGAAGAATATGAAAGTTTGGGGTGTGCTAAACAACTCTTACTAAGTGATATTTGATGAAATTGCATAAAAAGACCTATTTGTAAAAGTTGTAAAATTATGTGTAGAAAATGTGATTTAGTGAAAAATGTGAGCTGCTATAAGAGGGAATATGAATCAGCTAGGCTTAGGATTTGAGAAAATAATTGCTTTTCATCTTACGAGCTTAAGGGTAAAATTGTAAATATGTGAAACTTTAGGGGAAAAATGTAATTTTTCCATAGTGTGATTTTTTGTAACACCCCTCGCTCGTATCCCTCGCCAGAACAGGGTTCGAGGTGTTGCCCGACTTAACTCAGTCAATCACACAAAACCGTGCCAAAAAATTTCAATCAATTTAAAACTTTTCTTTTCACATTCAATCTGTCCCATATATGGGGTTACGAAGCCCAAAACATCACTAGCCAACATAGGCCAATTTACATGGCCAAAACAATTTATCAATACAAGCCACCACCTTTGGCTAAATTATAATATCACATACTCAACATTAAAACCCTATACATGCCATAGACTCGAAATACTAGGATTTACTTACACCATTAGCGTGAGCTCGACAGTGTGATAATATCTCCGACGAACTCCAACCCGAGCAAGTAACTGGAGCCAACAATCTATAAAACAGAGGAATGTAACAACGGAGTAAGCATTCATAAGCTTAGTAAGTTTTAAGCAATGCAAACAAATAAACACAATTATATATCGACTATTCAATTTCTCAAGCGGCCATATTCTAGGTATATTGCCATCTGGCCGAATATACACATGCACATAATGCACATTCAGCATTCTTATAACACTTAATCTGAATTCGTATAACATAAATAAATCAAATACCTTCACATACTTTCACAACTTGGCCAAATGTATCATGATCATATATATAGTTATAACATTTGTTCACATATGTATTACATTACACACTTATGATTCACTTCAAATCAAACTCACATATGAATACATAATGCATACCTGGCCCACTTAATGTATTGAGTATATTCATTTGTCAATCTAACACAAGGTACCTTAGTCTTAGACTTTTCTCTAATCACCAGCATTTCGCCTGCTAGGCTCGAGGCCCGATATCATTTCACTGGCATTATAGCCTACTAGGCTCGAAAGCCAGAATAGTATCTCACCGGCATTATAGCCTGCTAGGCTCAAAGGCCCGAATAATATCTCACCAGCATCATAGCTTGCTAGGCTCAAAGGCCCGAATAGTATTTCACCGGCATCATAGCCTGCTAGGCTCAAAGGCCCGAATAGTATTTCACCGGCATCATAGCCTGCTAGGCCTGAAGCCTGATATCATTTTTCGATAAACAATTCACCTGTTCTTTCCCACTTTCATAACTTATACTTCAATCATGTATAACTTATATCATTAATCACTAACAGTTATCTCATCGAAGTTCACATTTAATCACTTTAGTACCAAGCCACATTCGGCTACCACAAATGACTAATAATAATAATTTTATACACATCATGGTTTCCTTTAGATATTTAATCATCACAAATCGTGATATCTCTACCAGCACATATACGGCATAGTTTATTCATTGTAACACTCATTTAGTGCATCAAATTTCCAAATCCAATTCAACTTAAGCATAATAGCCATAATCGGCTTATAGCCTTAAATCATTATATATTCGACACATTAACTAAATAAAATTTACATTCTCTTTGCCATATTAATTTAACTCTTAGGCATATAAAAAGGAATCAAGCTTAAACACTTAAGAACTTACCTCGAATGTTGCCGAACAATTACAACGGCTATTTGATTACTTTCTCTTTTCCCTAATCTGAGTTTGCCCCTCTATGCTCTTGAGCTTAAATTCAACAATTTTAAACTAGTCATTATTCGACTATTCAAGCATCACTTTCAAAATATAATATATATATATTCGACTTCCACACCTACAGATCATAGTAAGCTTATAAGAAATCAATAAGCAACTCATTAACAATTTTTTGTCAATGTTTACCACATAATCAAAATTTCACTGTAAGCTGTCTTCCTGAGCAATAGTCACTAAATCATTTATAACTGGAGTTACGAAACTCCAAATCAATTGCTGTTAATATTCCTGAAAATAGACTCATATATGTTCTATCCATAAAATTTTTAGAATTTTTGGTTTGGCCAATCAATACCAGATTTTTCTTAAAGTTTCCCCTGTTTCACTGTTTGGCTAATCTGACCACTCTTCACTACGAATCAAATTTCTCATTGTACAGAATTCAAAATATGTTCTCGTTTATTTCATTTGAAACTAGACTCATTAAGGAGTCTAAGAATATAAATTTCATCTTATTACCATTTTTTTACAATTTATAATGATTTTATAAAAACAGAATAGAGGATCTAGAAGTCATTTTGACCCTGTCCCACATCACTTCAAATATCTCATTATCAGAAATTCTTTTGCTTACACGGTTTCTTTTATAAGAAACTATACTCATTAAGCTTTAATTACATAATTTATTCAACTTTTAACTCATCTCCCACAATTTATGGTGATTTTCCAAAATCACGTTACTGCCGCTGTCCCAAGCAGATTTATTACCAATTCACTCTTTCACACATACCTTGCATGCATGTTATTTAAACATGCATATCAGAAATCAATCATCACATACCTATAATTTCACTTAAGCATAAACTTCATTTCATCATTTTAAAGCACAAACATTACTCAATATTATCCAAATTCACATTCGGCCATAATACACACAACATGTTAACCGATTTTCCCACTTAGCATCTAATGCACATGCATGCTCACAAATACACATCATCGGGTTCTCACTAAAGACATTTCATTTCTATACACATAAATCATGCATCATAATTTAAATATTTACATAATTTCATATATCCAGTACTCACCTATATTTTGTATTAAAATTTGATATCAATGTCGCCAGTTTTCATTTAATTTACCATACAAGATCATGCAACATGATAGCTCAATTTTAAGTACATGAGTTCTTGTCCGGTTTGAAATGGTACAACAACTCTAATGTATAGACGGTTTGAATATCAGACACATTTAACCTACCTAAACAAAACACTCCAGCGTGCATTTGAACATGTTGAATTCTGGCATGCATTCAGACACTTAAAAATTCAGCATACATTCGAACATTAAAATTTCACTAGCTGACAGCAAATAATTTTCAGACAATTCAGTTCCCTACATCCTTTCAAAAAATGCTTATTTCCTTAGCTTCAACCAATAATAATGGGACATTACTAAAACTAAAATTTGAAAATGTAAATCCCAAATTAAACTGTTTTAACCTCCAAAAGTTAATAACTCTTCAAACATAAACCGAACAGTAATGCATGTTAATTTCAACCATCTTTATATTTTGCTTATTACCACAAAACAGGACATTTATTAACCAACATTTTACCTTAATTAGAGCAGCAGCAAATCAATTACACCAGGATTTCTTGCACGATAAACTACAGCAATTACATGCTGAAACTATCAGCATTCAACAGCAGGTTTCAACACCAACTTATACATTTATTTATCAACTCTTCTTCACTTCTAACACCAGTATTTTGGTAACAACTAACATGTATTTTAACTATTAACTTTGCTTAACAGTCCTTGAATCTGCGTTTTACCTGCATGTATTAAACACAGTATAAACATGGAAATTTTTCAAAGTTTCATTGCAAGGACTTACTGAACAACAGCCGAACTTACTCTTGAGCAGTTTCTTTCCCCTTCTTGCTGCCACCTTCAGCGAGTTTCTTAAGGAACCAGCTCCTAAATGAGCTCAAAAATTAAACATGCAGCAGCCCTCTTCTTCCCTGTAATATCCTGAATTAGGGCTTAATCGGAATAGTGGTTTCGTGACCACAAATCCGAGATAGAAATAATTATTTTATAATTATTTTGATGATTATGATATGATTGCATGATTGTGTGAAATTTCGTGATGAAATTCTATGCCTAAAGTGCTTAAATTGAAAGTAGGGACTAAATCGAATAAGTTGCAAAACTTGCATTCTAGAAGTTTTTAGTATGAAATTGTTTTGGAATATTAATGAGGAGGTCTTAAATAGCAATTTGACCAATTTTAAGTTCATGGACAAAATTAGGACATGGAAGGAATTTTTGTAAAGTTTAGTAGTAAGGGTATTTTGGTCATTTAGTTATTAAAATGAATTAAAAACAAAATTAAAAGCCAATTTTTGTCCATCTTCTTCATTAGGCTGAAATTTCAAGGGTTCTCCATAGCTAGTGTTTGTTTCAAGCTTCCAAGCTCCATAGTAAGTGAGTCCAAGCCCCGTTTTTAATGTTCTTTACGTTTTTGGAATCCCGGTAGCTCGATTAAGCTTATGTTAGCAATAATTCAACCTAGGGTTTATATTTGGAAAAATACCCATAGGTGAAATTTGTGTATTTTGATGTTTTATGATAGAATATGAGGTTTTAAATTATGTTAGACAACTTGTGCTACTCGGTTTTGAGTGAAAACGAGTAAAAGGGCTTAATCGGCAAAAATACCTAATAGTCACAAGTATATGTTAGAGAGAGAATTTGATGTTGCCATAGAAGGGAAAAGTGATCAGCATGTTATAAAACATAAGAATAAGGAATAAAGTTTAATTCCCGAGCCTAGGGGCAAAAGTGTAATTATGCAAAAGTTTAGGGGCAAAAGTGTAATTTTTCCAAAGTTCGTATTAAATGCTGTTTTGATGAATGTATGTATTAAATAAGATTAATTTGGCATTATAGATAAAGAGAAACGAGATTTAAGTCGCGATCGAGGAAAATAAAAATTGTGGACTAAATTGCAAAATCTTTATATTTTGGTACCAAGGTAAGTTCATATGTAAGTAATGTAGCATAATGTTATTTTTAAGTTATTAATGTTAATTATATGATATGCTGATTTTTAATCGTGAAATATTATGCTTTGTGGTTAATGTTGAGTAATATACAAATTATGTTTGCTACTTGATAAATATGAATTGCTACCGAGTATCGGTTCCGATATTCCATGGAAGACGACAAATATGAGATCGAGGGAAAAAGCCCGTTTGAACCTTAGGAATAGATTAGGATACAAGTGACATGTCACTAGGATGGTTGAGCATCCGAACTCGTTGAGTTGAGTCCGAGTTCACCTATGGATGCGGATGTCCGAACTCGTTGAGTTGAGTCCGAGTTCGTGAGATGTAACTAGGCATCCGAACTCGTTGAGTTGAGTCCAAGTTCACTTATGGATGCGAACGCCTGAGCTCGTTGAGTTGAGTCCGAGTTCACTTAGGGGCGGGTTACATGATTTCTTAATTACATATGAGGCACTTATGTGCAAATTATCCGTGTATCCGAGTTGTATTCCGATGTGTTCAACGGGTGAAATTTCTAGTGAAATGGAAGAACACTTAAGATGCAAGTGACGTTTTGGTAAGTGTTGTGAAATGGACACTTTGGATAGGTATGTTCTTAACCCTCGGGTTGAAAATAGATACAACAACGATAAGGTGGTAAGATGATGAATGATGTTTAGAAATGTGATATATGTTTTGGTGATACCATGCTAAAGTTGTTTGGTATATTTGTATTGTTATGTTACTTGTTATTTACATATGAACTTACTAAGCATTTATGCTTACTCCTTCCTTTTTATTCACTGTAGTTTTGAACAAGCTGGCTCAGGAATCGGGACAGGTCGAAAGTTCGATCACACTATCCAAAGGACTTTTATCTTGGTAAATGGCTTGTACAACTACTTAAGTATGGCATGTATAGCAATATACCTATTTTTGTGTAAATAATTTTATGATATGGCCATGTTTGGTTGAGAAAATGTTTGATATTGATAAGTCATGGTGATGGCTAATTTAGATCATGTTTGATATTATGGAAGTTTAATAGGTTATCTAGTTCATAAAAATTCATGAAAAGATGAAACTTGCCTTAAAACAGAATATTGCTGCAGCAATGACATGAATTTGAAAAATCACTAAAAATAGTATAAATGGAAATAAATAATGAGTAAGTTATGAAATTGAAGCTTAATGAGTCTATTTTCATTTGGATTGAACAAAACAGGCATATAAATTATATTTTATGAGATATTTAAACGTTTGTGAAATAGGGCCAGAGTGATTTCTGGATCCTCTGTTCTGACTTTAAAAATTCGTAATAAATTTTAAAAAAATAATTAGAAGTTTTTATTTATATGTAAAGATTTATTATTGAGTCTAGTTTTAAGAAAAATAGACCTTGTAGTCATTGAAATTCTGTATAGAGAGATATCTGATTCGTAATACACATATGTCAGAGCAGTCAAACCCTGAAACAGGGGAGACTTTAACTAATAAACTGTACTAATTGGCCCAACCAAAATTTCTAGAAAAAAATTAGTAAATAGATATATGAGTCTATATTTAGGGAAAATTTACGGATCTTGATTTCGAATTTCATAACTTGAGATATGATTTTTCTTGTAACTGTGACGCGAGTAGCTAGAAAGCTGTGAATGTAGAAACAAATGATTTGAAGTTCTTAAATTGATAAATTATGTTCGGTAACCCCTCAAGCTTGACTCCGGTGATGGTCTCGGGCGTGGGGGCGTTACATTTGGTGGTATCAGAGCAGGTTTAGTCGGTTCTCAGACTACGTGTTGTATGTACGGATTTTGCTATACATGCCATATGTATGAATTGTGATAGTGTGACGACTTCTGACCTTTTTAAATGAATTTTTATATAGTAAATGGATCCCGATCCAGCTGTGGCAGATGAAGTAGAGAGTAATGTGCCAGCTCCGGCTGAAGGGGCAGCGCCGATTGAAAACCCACCTCCTACTGTTGGTCAAGGAGGAGGAGAAAGGGATCGGGAAGCCTTTCTCCAAATGATGAGTGCATGGTACACTGAGTTAGTTCGTACGAACCCAAATGTACGACCTCCCCCACCTCCCCCAATTCCTCAACCTATGCCTCCAATGCCTCAAGGAGTGGATATGATAAAATTTCACAGAACCCCCGTTGATAGAATTCGTAAATAAGGGGCTGAAGAATTTAGAGCTAACATTGATGATGATGCAGAGAAAGCAGAGTTCTGGCTTGAAAATTCTATCCGGGTATTTGATGAATTATCTTGTACACCTGAAGAATGTTTGAAATGTGCTACATCTTTGTTGAGAGATTCAGCCTATAATTGGTGGAAGACTTTGATTTTAGTGGTACCGAAAGAGAAGGTAACTTGGGAATTCTTTCAAGAAGAGTTTCGGAAGAAATATATTAGTGAAAGATTTATTGATCAGAAATGTAAAAAGTTTCTTGAGCTGAAGCAAGGTAATATGACAGTCTCAGAATATGAAAGAGAGTTTGTTCGATTAAGTAAGTATGCCAGGAAATATGTTCCTACAGAAGCCAAGATGTGCCGACGATTTGAAGACGGGCTTAACGAAGACATTAAGGTATTTGTTGGGATCTTTGAACTAAAAGAAATGGTGGTACTTGTCGATCGAGCTTGCAAGGCTGAAGAATTACTGAAGGAAAAGAAAAAGGTAGAATCTGAAACATGAAATTGGAAGAAAAGGCCAATGATTAATGCACCCTCACAGCAAACCGGAAAGTCAAGAAATATGAATCCTCGTTCCCAAGTTTCAGCTGGGCAATCATATGGAAATTTTAAGAAGCGAAATGTGGGTCCTAAATCTCAGACTACTTCTGCGGCTAGTGTGGGAAATACGAGATTTGTTAAACCCGAGTGCCAGCGGTGTGGTAGAAATCATTTTGGTCCGTGCAGAGCAAATGAATGTTTTCGATGTGGTTCTCTAGATCATTTTATTAGAGACTGCCCAGAGAGAGCTGAGAAAGAAAAATTTCAGAATGTAAAATTTAGTGGTGCAGACTCGAGGGGAAGGTATCCGAGAAAAGCTGGAAGTGAAACAAGCAGTAAGAATGTAGCTAGAGATGCAGCAGTTAGATCTGAAGGAAGAGCTCCGGCTAGAACCTATGCTATTAAAGCACGTGAAGATGCTTCCTTACCCGATGTGATTACCGGTACATTTTCTCTTTACGATACTAATGTTATTGCTTTGATTGATCCCGGTTCTACTCATTCATATGTATGCATGAAACTGGTGTCTAGTATGAATATACCTGTTGAGAACACAGAATTTATGATTAGAGTGTCGAACCCGTGAGGAAAATGCATGATAGTTGATAAAGTATGCAAGAAATGCCCTTTAATGATTCGGGGTCATTACTTTCCGGCCGACTTGATGTTGTTGCCGTTTGATGAATTTGATGTTATTTTGGGTATGGATTGGTTGACATTTCATGATGCTATAGTAAATTGCAAAGAAAAGGTTATAGAATTAAAATGTGAAAGTGGTGAAATCTTGCGGGTTTAACCAGACAAATCAGAGGCAATATTTAGTATGATTTCTTCGATGTCGTCTCAAAGATATTTGAGAAAGGGTTATGAAGCTTATTTGGCGTATGTAATTAATACAAAAAAGTTGAAAAGAAAGTTGAATCAGTGCCGGTTGTGTGTGAATTTGCGGACGTATTTCCAGAAGAATTGCCGGGTTTGCCTCCAGTCAGGGAAGTAGAATTTGGTATAGATTTGATACCGGGAATAGCTCCGATCTCGATTACTCCATATAGAATGGCACCAACAGAGTTGAAAGAATTAAAGTCGCAGTTGCAAGAGTTGACTGATAAAGGCTTTGTGAGGCCAAGTTTTTCACCTTAGGGTGCTCCCGTGTTATTTGTGAAAAAGAAGGATGGTTCTATGAGATTATGTGTTGATTATCGGCAGTTAAACAAGGTGACAATCAAAAACAAGTATCCATTGCCGAGAATTGATGATTTGTTTGATCAGCTAAAAGGAGCGACATGGTTTTCAAAGATTGACTTGAGATCTGGATATTATCAGCTGCGAGTAAAAGAGTCAGATGTGCCTAAAACTGCTTTTAGAACAAGGTACGGTCATTATGAATTTTTAGTTATGCCATTCGGGTTGAAAAATGCTCCTGCTGTGTTTATGGATTTAATGAATCGCATATTTCGGCCATACTTGGATAGATTTGTTGTGGTGTTTATAGATGATATTTTAATTTATTCAAAAGATGAGACAGAGCATGCTGAGCATTTGAGGATAGTTTTGCAAACTTTGAGAGATAAGCAGCTGTATGCTAAGTTTAGTAAAAGTGAATTTTGGCTCCGGGAAGTTGGATTTTTGGGTCATATTGTTTCAGGTGATGGTATACGGGTTGATCCTAGTAAAATTTCAGCCATTGTTGATTGGAAACCACCGAAAAATGTAACTGAAGTTAGGAGTTTCTTAGGGCTAGCTGGGTATTATCGGCGGTTCGTAAATGAATTTTCTATAATTGCTGCTCCTATGACTAGACTACTCCGAAAGGATGTTAAATTTGAATGGACGGAAGAATGTCAACAGAGTTTCGAAGAATTGAAAAAGTTATTAACTGAAGCACCAGTGTTGATACAACCCGAATCAGGTAAAGAATTTGTGGTGTATAGTGATGCTTCTCTAAATGGTTTGGGGTGTGTACTCATGCAAGAAGGAAAAGTGGTGGCTTATGCTTCGAGGCAGTTAAAACCTCATGAGAGGAATTATCCTACTCACGATTTGGAATTGGCTGCAGTGGTGTTTGCTTTGAAGATCTGGCGACATTATTTATATGGTGAAAAGTGCCGAGTATATACCGATCACAAAAGTCTTAAATACTTGATGTCACAAAAAGACTTGAATTTGAGACAGCGAAGATGGTTAGAGTTATTGAAAGATTACGAGCTTGTTATTGATTATCATCCAGGAAAAGCGAATGTGGTTGCCGATGCTTTAAGCAGAAAGTTGTTGTTTGCTTTGAGAGTTATGAACGCTCAGTTGAAAATTTCAGATGACGGTTCGATTCTAGCAGAGTTAAGAGCAAGACCGATGTTTTTACAAGAGATTTCTGAAGCTCAAAAAAATGATCAAGATTTTCTAGCCAAAAGAAAACAGTGTGAAGCTGATATGGGATCAGATTTTAGAATCGGTTCTGATGGTTGTTTGATGTTTAAAAATCAGATTTGTGTACCGAAAAATGATGAGTTGATTCAAAAGATTTTGCATGAAGCATATAATAGTTGTTTGGCGGTTCATCTGGGCAGTACAAAGATGTATAATGACTTAAAGAAAATGTACTGGTGGAGTGGAATGAAAAGAGATATTTCCGAGTTTGTATCAAAGTGCTTAGTTTGTCAACAAGTGAAAGCTGAACACCAGGTACCTTCGGGATTACTTCAGCCTATTATGGTTCCTGAATGGAAATGGGATAGGATTACTATGGATTTTATATCAGGGTTGCCGTTAACTCCAGGGAAGAAAAATGCCATCTGGGCAATAGTTGACAGACTGACTAAATCGGCTCATTTTATTCCGGTACGTACAGATTATTCTCTTAATAAGTTGGCTGAATTGTATATCTAAGAGATTGTTAGACTTCATGGGATACCTTTGTCAATCATTTCGGATAGAGATCTGAGGTTTACCTCACGGTTTTGGCAAAAGTTGCAAGAGGCATTAGGTACAAAGTTAAATTTCAGCACTGCCTTCAATCCACAAACTGATGGACAATCAGAGAGAGTAATTCAGATTCTTGAAGACATGCTCAGATGTTGCGTATTGGAATTTCAAGATAGTTGGGAAAGGTACTTACCATTGGTAGAATTTGCTTATAATAATAGTTATCAAACGAGTTTGAAGAATGCACCATATGAAGCATTATATGGTCGTAAATGTCGGACGCCATTGTATTGGACTAAACTCAAGGAAAATCAGATTTATGGAGTTGATTTAATAAAAGAAACCAAAGAAAAGGTGAAAGTGATTCAAGATTGTTTGAAAGCTGCTTCAGATAGACAGAAATCTTATGCGGATTTGAAACTAAAAGAAATGGAGTTTCAAGTTGGTGATAAGGTATTTTTGAAAGTGTCTCCATGGAAGAAAGTCCTTAGATTTGGACGAAAGGGCAAGTTAAGTCCGCGTTTTATTGGACCGTATGAAATAATTGAAAAAGTTGGACCGGTAGCATATCGGCTAGCGTTACCACCCGAATTAGAGAAGATTCATGATGTGTTTCACGTATCTATGTTACGCCAGTATCGTTCGAATCCTTCACATATAATTTCACCGACAGAAATTGAACTGCGACCGGATATGACTTATGAAGAAGAACCGATTAAGATTTTAGCTCGAGAAGTCAAACAACTAAGAAATAAAAGTGTTGCACATGTGAAAGTGTTGTGGCAAAAGCATGGGGTAGAAGAGACTACATGGGAACCTGAAGAAACTATGAGAAACCAATATCCACACCTATTTACCGGTAAGATTTTCGAGGACGAAAATCCTTAAAAGGGGGGGAGAGTTGTAATATCCTGAATTAGGGCTTAATCGGAATAGTGGTTTCGTGACCACAAATCTGAGATAGAAATAATTATTTTATAATTATTTTGATGATTATGATATGATTGCATGATTGTGTGAAATTTTCGTGATGAAATTCTATGCCTAAAGTGCTTAAATTGAAAGTAGGGACTAAATCGAATAAGTTGCAAAACTTGCATTCTAGAAGTTTTTAGTATGAAATTGTTTTGGAATATTAATGAGGAGGTCTTAAATAGCAATTTGACCAATTTTAAGTTCATGGACAAAATTAGGACATGGAAGGAATTTTTGGAAAGTTTAGTAGTAAGGGTATTTTGGTCATTTAGTTATTAAAATGAATTAAAAACAAAATTAAAAGCCAATTTTTGTCCATCTTCTTCATTAGGCCGAAATTTCAAGGGTTCTCCATAGCTAGTGTTTGTTTCAAGCTTCCAAGCTCCATAGTAAGTGATTCCAAGCCCCGTTTTTAATGTTCTTTACGTTTTTGGAATCCCGGTAGCTCAATTAAGCTTATGTTAGCAATAATTCAACCTAGGGTTTATATTTGGAAAAATACCCATAGGTGAAATTTGTGTATTTTGATGTTTTATGATATAATATGAGGTTTTAAATTATGTTAGACAACTTGTGCTACTCGGTTTTGAGTGAAAACGAGTAAAAGGGCTTAATCGGCAAAAATACCTAATAGTCACAAGTATGTGTTAGAGAGAGAATTTGATGTTGCCATAGAAGGAAAAAGTGACCAGCATGTTATAAAACATAAGAATAAGGAATAAAGTTTAATTCCCGAGCCTAGGGGCAAAAGTGTAATTATGCAAAAGTTTAGGGGCAAAAGTGTAATTTTTCCAAAGTTCGTATTAAATGCTGTTTTGATGAATGTATGTATTAAATAAGATTAATTTGGCATTATAGATCAAGAGAAACGAGATTTAAGTCGCGATCGAGGAAAAGAAAAGATTGTGGACTAAATTGCAAAATCTTTATATTTTGGTACCAAGGTAAGTTCATGTGTAAATAATGTAGCATAAATGTTATTTTTAAGTTATTAATGTTAATTATATGATATGCTGATTTTTAATCGTGAAATATTATGCTTTGTGGTTAATGTTGAGTAATATGCAAATTATGTTTACTACTTGATAAATATGAATTGCTACCGAGTATCGGTTCCGATATTCCATGGAAGACAACAAATATGAGATCGAGGGAAAAAGCCCGTTTGAACCTTAGGAATAGATTAGGATACAAGTGACATGTCACTAGGATGGTTGAGCATCCGAACTCGTTGAGTTGAGTCCGAGTTCACCTATGGATGCGAATGTCCGAACTCGTTGAGTTGAGTCCGAGTTCGTGAGATGTAACTAGGCATCCGAACTTGTTGAGTTGAGTCCGAGTTCACTTATGGATGCGAATGCCTGAGCTCGTTGAGTTGAGTCCGAGTTCACTTAGGGGCGGGTTACATGATTTCTTGATTACATATGAGGCACTTATGTGCAAATTATCCGTGTATCCGAGTTGTATTCCGATGTGTTCAACGGGTGAAATTTCTAGTGAAATGGAAGAACACTTAAGATGCAAGTGACGTTTTGGTAAGTGTTGTGAAATGGACACTTTGGACAGGTATGTTCTTAACCCTCGGGTTGAAAATAGATACAACAACGATAAGGTGGTAAGATGATGAATGATGTTTAGAAATGTGATATATGTTTTGGTGATACCATGCTAAAGTTGTTTGGTATTTTTGTATTGTTATGTTACTTGTTATTTACATATGAACTTACTAAGCATTTATGCTTACTCCTTCCTTTTCATTCACTGTAGTTTTGAACAAGCCGGCTCAGGAATCGGGACAGGTCGAAAGTTCGATCACACTATCCAAAGGACTTTTATCTTGGTAAATGGCTTGTACAACTACTTAAGTATGGCATGTCTAGCAATATACCTATTTTGTGTAAATAATTTTATAATATGACCATGTTTGGTTGAGAAAATGTTTGATATTGAAAAAGTCATGGTGATGGCTAATTTAGATCATGTTTGATATTATGGAAGTTTAATAGGTTATCTAGTTCATAAAAATTCATGGAAAGATGGAACTTGCCTTAAAACAGAATATGGCTGCAGCAATGATATGAATTTGAAAAATCACTAAAAATAGTATAAATGGAAATAAATAATGAGTAAGTTATGAAATTGAAGCTTAATGAGTCTATTTTCATTTGGATTGAACAAAACAGGCATATAAATTATATTTTATGAGATATTTAAACGTTTGTGAAATAGGGCCAGAGTGATTTCTGGATCCTCTGTTCTGATTTTAAAAATTCATAATAAATATTAAAAAATTAATTAGAAGTTTTCTTTATATGTAAAGATTTTTTATTGAGTCTAGTTTTAAGAAAAATAGACCTTGTAGTCATTGAAATTCTGTATAGAGAGATATCTGATTCGTAATACACATATGTCAGAGTAGTCAAACCCTGAAATAGGGGAGACTTTAACTAATAAACTATACTAATTGGCCCAACCAAAATTTCTAGAAAACAATTAGTAAATAGATATATGAGTCTAGATTTAGGGAAAATTTACGGATCTTGATTTCGAATTTCATAACTCGAGATATGATTTTTCTTGTAACTGTGACACGAGTAGCTAGAAAGCTGTGAATGTAGAAACAAATGATTTGAAGTTCTTAAATTGATAAATTATGTTCGGTAACCCCTCAAGCTCGACTCCGGTGATGGTCTCGGGCGTGGGGGCGTTACATTCCCTCTCCATTCGAACAGCCCTGAAATGGGTAGAACTCAACAATTTATTTATTTATTTTCCTTTACTATTTTTCTTACCGTGAAAACACTCTCCCCCTAGTGACCAAATACTCAAGGGTTTTCTCCCCTATTTGCTCTCTCAATTTCGGCTATGAAGAACAAAAAAGATGGAAAAACTTTGTCCCTTCTATCCTTTTGTTATTTTTTCCCCAACATTTCATGACACCAAATGACATATAATATTTGTGCCATACTCATGCCATAGCTTATCAATAAAAAAAATGCCCATAATGCTTATCATACCCATCATGGCCGGCCACTATACCTTAAGGTGGGAAATTTGACATGCAAACCCACCTATTTCATACTATAAGTTATTTGGCCACTACAAATTAGCCTATAGCATTTTCAAAAATTTTCATATAGGTCCTATTTCATAATTTCACTCACAAATGGCAAAATCAAAGCATGAAATTTTCACACATGCACTTTCACATGTAATAATCACAGAATATAACATTTAATTATTTTTTTGTGACTAATCGCTTTCTGACTAGGGCCAAATTAGGACTGTCACATTTTTGGACTAAATTGAATAATGTAAGTATTAAATGAGTTAAAGGTGTTCTTATAGATCAAGAAAGACAAGGAATTAACCTTGATCGGAGAAAAAAAGGTTGTGGACTAAATTACAAATTCATCATATTTTGCACCGAGGTAAGTTTGTATGTAAATAATGCATCGTTTTTACTTACGTTATCACATTTTATTATGTTTTAGGAAATGTGGATGAATATTGATTTACAAGTACCGAAAAGTAAGAAATTTCCCGGTTGAACATTAGGAACATAATAGGATACAAGTGACATGTCACTAGTGACTCAAGTGTGGTACTATGTGAAGGCCGCTTTGAGAAGAGATAGCTTGATCACAAATGTGGTACTATGTGAAGGCCACTTTGTGAAGAAAGATAGCTTTGATCACAAGTGTTGTACTATGTGAAGGCCAATTTATGAAGAAGGTAGATTTGACTACAAGGCTGGTACTATGTGCAGGCCACTGGGTATCCGTTATTATTCTGATATGTTCAATGGGAAATGACTAGGTGTAATTGAATGTGACTATGTGATGAATAAGTGTAGGTATATATGTGTAAACTTATGAGCAATATGCTCGATATGTGATCGAACTTTGGTAAGATTGACATAGAGTAAGTGTTGCAATGAAAGTTACTACAAAGAAAACATGAAAGAGTGAAATTTAGTTGTAACATCTCGGTTTAGACCCTAGTCAGAACAGTGGTTTTGGGACCACAAATTTGAGATCAAAAAATTATTTTAATATTATTTCCATGTTTATATTATGTGAATTGATGTCTGTGAAAATTCTATGATTTAATTTTATTGTTTGGATATCTAAATTGAGAAAACGATTTAATCGCGTAAAATGCAAAAGTGACTAGCTAATTGCTAAAACTGCTTATATGCTATAGCTTATTAAATGAGAGGTCATTATGATGTAATTAGACCATTGAATGTGATGACATCCATTATAAATTTTTAACGGTTGTTCATTAAGGTTAAAAGTGGTATTTAATTATTAAATGTTACATTAATAAACAAAGCATAAAAATTAGTGGGAATGTTCATCTTTTTCCATTTCTCAACCGAAAATAGAAGAAAATAATAGGGTTTGGGATGCTTTGAACATTCGGCACTTGGAAGGCTTAATTGGTATGTGATTTTTGCTCGGTTTTTAATAATTTCTACATTTTTGTGATTGTTGCTCTGTATACTATCAAGCCCATGTCTGAATTTTGGAAATTGTTGATGATTTTGACTTGAGCCATTGTTGATAATGTGAGTTTTATGAAGTTTGATGATAGTAAATGGAAGATATATGTTAGATTACTATGTTTTGTATTTGGATTCTTGATGAGTTTGAGTATTTTGGGCTAAATTGTGAAATGATAAATTGAGGGACTAAAATATGAAATAAATGATAAATATGGGCTGATAGGGATCATTGGAAAATTTGGTTAAGGCATGGTTTTGATGAATTTTGTATATTTGGTGTTTTGTGTAATAAAGACTAAAATGTCAAAATGTGTAATTTTAGGGGCTAAAGTGCAAAAATGCCCAAAGATGCATTTATGTATTAAATTGAATGTGTTAGTAATTAAATGAGTTAATTTTGAATACATATATATCAAGAAAGGAGATATTCAGACCTAGATCGAGGCAAAAACAAAGTGCTTGATTGATCGACTAATATCGTTGTTTTTATGTCCGAGGTAAGTTCATTTATAATACATATTGTTTATATAATGTTTATATGTGATTAAATAAATAGAATGAAATTGAGAAGTTGGAGTATGTGAAATGTGAATCGAATTTGAGGCACTAAGTGTGCGAGAAATGAAATAGCTGTAACACCCCTTAACCGTATCCGAAGCCGTGACAGGGTTCAAGGTGTTACCGGACTTAAACATTCACAAACATTCAAAACCGGGCCATAAAATTTCATTCAAATTAAAACTTTTCAAACACATATAAATCGTCCCTTATACAGGCCTTTGAGGCCTAAAACATATATCGGGGTGGTTCGGGACTAAACCGAGAGCTTTAGAAAGCTCTGGGAAAACTTAGAGAAATTTTCATAAAATAAGGTCACACGCCCGTGTGGACACAAGGACACACCCGTGTGTTTCCAAAACGCTCGTGTCCTCAGGCCGTGTAACTCTCTATTTATGACGTCAGTAAAACAAATTTAACCACACGGCCAGGCCACACGCCCGTGTCCTAGGCCGTGTTCTCTACACAGTTGAGACACATGGCCGTGTCTCTGTCTGTGTGGCTAGCACTTAAGCTATTTTCCAAGCCTTTTATTACCATTAATACTTCACATACTTAAGTACATTATAGACACATATGACGTAGCATCAAATAAGTGATTAATATCCTCCATTAAGACTCAATTGTACTATTCATATGTCATCATACATGTGTTTTGCTTACTCATTTTATACCAAGTCTAAACACACCAATTTCCTGTTCAAGCATTATTAACTTTGCCATACCATACTTTTATTCTCTGATTATGACCACTTCGTTTGGTCATAAGACATTCATCAAGCATATATACCGTAATACTAACCATTCATATCAAACAAATATCATCACATGACCACATCACCAGGCGTCAATACATAACTTGGATAAATAGACTTACAAGCCATAACCATCACAAGCCACATCTCATGGCTATATACAATGTACTAATATAAGCCAACATCTTGGCCAAAACATAAGAACACATATCAATAATTAAGTCCCTATACATGCCACTCACTTGAAGACATTAAGATTCATCAATTCTCCAAAGGAGGTAGCTTGATAGTATGAGGTTGCCTCCTACGATCTCCAACCTCGAGTTAACCTGTCAACACTAAAGAAATGGAAAGAAGGGACTAGTCTTAAAACTTAGTAAGTCCATATGAAAATAATAAAGAAATTATTCCATGGTAATATAATCATAATTACACTTTTACTTATTTTCTAGTCATGCTATTTTCTCGAGTCATAGTTACTAATTTATTTTATCTAAAGCTACAGAACTCTAAATTAAGATCTGTAAATTTTTTATGAAACTAGACTCATATATCTTATTACCATAAAATTTACAGAATTTTTGTTCTATCCAATAAGTACAGTTTATTATTTAAAGTTACCCCTATTCTGCAGTTTGACAACTTTGACCTTTCTTTACTAAAAAATGATTATCTCATTGTACTGTTTTCGATTAATGTTCCCATCTATTTATATTGAAAATAGACCCATTTATAATTTATTAAAATAAATCCTAGACCATAATAATTTTTTTTACAATTTTAGTAATTTTCAAAATTTGAGACAGGGGAGCCCGAAATCACTCTGTCTCTGTCTCACAAAAGTTCAAATATCTCATAAAATGAAACTCTTTTGTTTACACCATTTCTTCTATATGAAACTAGATTCAATAAGATTTAATCTCCTATCTTATTCAGTCTCTAATTCAATTTCCACAATTTTTGGTGGATTTTCAAAGTCGCACAACTACTAATGTCCAACACTGTCTTAGTACAATATAATGGTAATAAGTTCATTTTCAACTAATCATGAACTTACCATTTCATGGATTTCATGTTCAATTTCACAAAGACATAATAACATAACCATAAAGATTATTCATCATTCATACCCTTTTTGGCTTACTTATCATATACACATATATACTTGCTCATCATAAATCGATCTTTACAAAGGCATTATTCATAAGTTTAGTATACGTACCTGTACTCATCGTAGTGTATCATATAACCATACCTCTTTAACATGCCCTCCTCGAGAATTTCATCGCATTCATTACATTACTCGTTGAAAATACTATTGGATACGCGAAAACCTTACACATAAGTGCCACATATACAACGTAGCCGAAGCTACCACATAACATGTAACACATCCATAATGAACTCGGACCTCTCAACGAGCTTGGATGTTACATGAATCGCATCCTTATGAACTCAGACCTGTCAACAAGCTTGGATGCTGGCATCCATAATGAACTCGGATCTCTCAATGAGCTCGGATGCCACATATCTCACGAACTTGGACCACTCAACAAGTTCGGATTCTCTCATATATCATGAACTCAGACCGTTCAACGAGCTCAGATTTCTAAATTCCTAGTGACATGTCACTTGTATCCTAAACTATTCCTAAGGTTCAAACGGGGTTTTCTCATTACACATAGCATCTCCATCGTACTTGCTCGAAATGTCATGGATAACGACCATAATATCATTCATACTTACAGTTTCACCATTCTCATATTCATGAAATAAACATGGCATTGCTCATAATTACATTTAGGCATATGTCACATAATACAATCATCATATCAACTATATAAACATTCACCACATAATGTTCACACATCAATTAAGTTCAAGCATAAACAATGATATTATTGCATTATTATTGACATACGAACTTACCTCGAATACGAGCATGGCTATATATTCCGATTTAGTCCATAATCTCATTCATTTCCAATCTATGCCCGAATCTCATTTTCCTTGATCTATAATATCACATTCAACTTAATAATTAGTCACATTATTCATATGAGTCCAAAAATCATATTTTTACAAATTTTCATTTTGACCCCTAAACTGTCACATATTTGCACTTTTTCCCCAAGGCTCATAAAATGATTTTTATTCAGTTTTCCCATTCTATAGGCCTAGCCGAACCATTTTAATAACTATAGAAAACTACAATTCTCATCATAACACCCTTTTATACCATTTTTACAACTTTTGCAAAATGGTCCTTTCATACGTTTTTTGTTGAAAATCGCTTAGTAAAAGTCATTTATTTAACACCCAACACTCATTTTCTACCATTAGACATCAAATACAAGCATGTCACTCATGGTAAATTTTTAAACATAATCCCTAGCTCAAAATAATGGTAGAAATGAGTAGATCATGTTACTAGGACTTCAAAAATGTAAAGAACATTAAAAACAGGGCTCGGGATCACTTAAAAATGAGCTTGGAAGCTTGAACCAAACCCTAGCCACAGTGTCCATGCTAGTTTCGGCTGGATGGACAAGATGATAGCCAATGTGGCTATTTTCCCTTTTTAATTCTTTTAATTATTAGATTACCAAAATGCCCCTAACTTAAAAATATTTTATTACACCCATTTCATGTATATTTTTGTCCAAAAATTAACCAATGGTCTAATTACCATTTAAGGACCTCCAATTTAAAAACTCATAACAATTGGACACTTCTAACATGTTGAACTCAACTTTTGCACTTTTACAATTTAGTCTTTTCGACTAAATTGAGTGCCCAAATGTCAAAATTTTCTAACGAAATTTTCACGAAATAATTTCGTGAAATCATATACCATAAAAATATAATAAAAATAAATTTCTTATGTCGGATTTATGGTCCCGAAACCACTGTTCCAACTCGGCCCTAATTCAGGATGTTACAATAGCTACGACTATTAAAAATGGCATTGAGTGTGCAGATTATAACAGCGATGACTGAATAAATGACACTAAGTGTGCGATATAGATATAAATTCGGTTTAATGAAATGGCACTAAGTGTGCGATATTATTATAGCTTCGGCTAATTAATTGGCACTAAGTGTACGAGTTCATAGTACGCCTAAAGATGATTGAATGACATTGTGCATCGAGCATTGAAGTGATAAATGTGATAGTAGAATGTGATGGTACAGGTATGTACGAAACCTATGTGGTTAATGATATTGTGTATGATATAGATGAGAGACTATGTAAATGAATGATGAAATGAGTTGCATTGTATAACATTATGAATGCTTATCATATGCTTAAAGAGGTAGTATGATAGTAAGATATAGCTTTGAATAAGTATGAGTAATGTGATGAGTAATATTAAGTGTTAGTTAAGAGATTGAATTATTGGATTGACAAGTTAAATGTAATATATCATGAACTTACTAAGCTGTAAAGCTTACTTGTGAAATGTTCTCTGTTTCATAGTGTTTTCAAAGCTAGCTCGGATCAGGGATAGGCAGTGACTCATTTACACTATCGGACATCTATTTTGGTACCATTTTGAGAATTGTATATTTGGTATATGGCATGTATAGGCTAGTGACACCTTGGTATGTTTGTGTTGTGAATATTAGCCATGAAATTGGCTTGTTAATGTTGTTTATATATATATATGGCCTATAAGTTGGTCTAAATGATGTGTTGGATAAGTGAGATATATTATGTTTATAATGCTTAAGTGATGGTTTATTATGGATATTGAAGTAATGAATTTATGTATTTGGAACTTTGGTAAGTTGTGATGATGTTGGCATATTGAATAGGTTGATGTTATATAGTTAATATGTGATTGAATTGGCATTTTTTGCCTTTAAATGTATGCAAATGATGCAAAATGTTGTGGTTTGTATGCTTAGCTAGTTGGAAAATGTGGCTTAAACCAAGCCTAATTCACCTACATGGTTGAGCACATGGGCATGTGTCTTGACCGTGTGTCTGCTATAACTTAGTTATCAGTCAGTCTTGAGCATGACCTAGACACACTAAACGTGT
>NW_024403068.1:0-26254 GCF_007990345.1 Gossypium hirsutum | reverse complement strand
TGTATATATATTTATATATAATTGTAGATTTAATGGCTTTTATATAAAATGGATGAAATCGAAAATAAGAATACTAGATAAATATGAAGGATTGATGACATTGAATGGATGTGAGAATGGTAAGTTGTTGGATAGCATGTATACGATGATGTTGCAAATTTAAAATGTATAGAGAATTCTTATTCAAAATAACTAATGTGTGTATACAATTAAAGAGTTTGAAATGATACGAAATCGGTAAAAGAACCTGTATGAATTTAAGAAACGGTTTAGATAAGAATGGAAAGTGATTATGGTTATAAAAAGGAAAAAATGGGAATCGTGATTAGAGATTTATTCGATGGTTGAGATCCAGCACAAATTATGGATTCTCGACAGCTCGAGTGAGCAGTATCGGATCATTATATAGCAATCAGTGATGATTAGTCCCTGAAACTTTCTAGTTACCAGTTTCTAGGTAAGTTCATATAGAGTTACTGCATTTTCGTGTTATATTTTAATTGTGTGTTTGGATATATATTAAATATATATAGTTGTAGATTTACTGGCTTTTTATATAAAATGGATCAAATCGTAAAATAAGAACTACTTGATAAATATGAAGAGATTTATGACATTGAATGGATGTGGGAATGGTCTGTTGTTGGATAGCATGTATATGATGATGTTGCAAATTTAAAATGTCTAGAGAATTGTTATTCAAAATAACTAATGCGTGTATAAAATTAAAGAGTTTGAAATGATACGAAATTGGTAACAGAAGCTGTATGAATTTAACAAATGGTTTAGATAAGAATGGAAAGTGATTATGGTTATAAAAAGGAAAAATGGGAATTGTGATTATAGATTTATTCGATGGTTTAGATCAAGCCCCAAATTATGGATTCTCGAAAGCTCGAGTGAGTAATATCGGATCATTATATAACAATCTGTGATGATTAGTCCTTGAATCTTTCTAGTTGCCATTTTCTAGGTAAGTTCATATGGAAGTTACTGCATTTTCGTATTATATTTTATTGTGTTTTTGTATATATATTTAATATATATAATTGTAGATTTAATGGCTTTTTATATAAAATGGATGAAATCGTAAAATAAGAAATACTTGATAAATATGAAGAGATTGATGACATTGAATGGATGTGAGAATGGTATGTTGTTGGATAGCATGTATACGATGATTTGCAAATTTAAAATGTATAGAGAATTCTATTCAAAATAACTAATGTGTGGATCAAATCGTAAAATAAGAAATATTTGATAAATATGAAGAGATTCATGACATTGAATGGATGTGAGAATGGTATGTTGTTGGATAGCATGTATATGATGATGTTGCAAATTTAAAATGTATAGAGAATTGTTATTCAAAATAACTAATGTGTGTATACAATTAAAGAGTTTGAAATGATACAAAATCGGAAAAAGAACCTGTATGAATTTAACAAATGGTTTAGATAAGAATGGAAAGTGATTATGGTATAATAAGGAAAAAATGGGAATCGTGATTCGAGATTTACTTGATGGTTGAGATCCAGCACATATTATGGATTCCCTGAAACTTTCTAGTTGCCATTTTCTAGGTAAGTTCATATGGAAGTTTCTGCATTTTCGTATTATATTTTAATTGTGTTTCTGTAAATATATTAAACATATATAATTGTAGACTTAATGGCTTTTTATATAAAATGGATCAAATCGTAAAACAAGAAATACTTGATAAATATGAAGAGATTCATGACATTGAATGGATGTGAGAATGGTATGTTGTTGGATAGCATGTATATGATGATGTTGCAAATTTAAAATGTATAGAGAATTGTTATTCAAAATAACTAATGTGTGTATAAAATTAAAGAGTTTGAAATGATACGAATTGGGAAAAAGAACCTGTATGAATTTAACAAATGGTTTAGATAAGAATTGAAAGTGATTACGGTAATAAAAGGAAAAAATGGGAATCGTGATTGGAGATTTATTCGATGGTTGAGATCCAGCACAAATTATGGATTCTCGACAGCTCGACTGCGCAGTATCGGTTCATAATATTGCAATCTGTGATGATTAGTCCCTGAAACTTTCTAGTTGCCAGTTTCTAGGTAAGTTCATATGGAAGTTTCTGCATTTTCGTATTATATTTTAATTGTGTTTTAGTATATATATTATATATATATAATTATAGATTTAAAGGCTTTTTATATAAAATGGATCAAATCGTAAAATAAGAAATATTTGATAAATATGAAGTGATTCATGACATTGAATGGATGTGAGAATGGTATGTTGTTGGATAGCATTTATATGATGATGTTGCAAATTTAAAATGTATAGAGAATTGTTATTCAAAATAACTAATTTGTGTATAAAATTAAAGAGTTTGAAATGATACGAAATGGGTAAAAGGACCTGTATGAATTTAACAAATGGTTTAGATAAGAATGGAAAGTGATTATGGTAATAAAAAGGAAAAAATGGGAATCGTGATTAGAGATTTATTCGATGGTTGAGATCCAGCACAAATTATGGATTCTCGACAGCTCGAGTGAGCAGTATCGGATCATAATATAGCAACCTGTGATGATTAGTCCCTGAAACTTTCTAGTTGCCATTTTCTAGGTAAGTTCATATGGAAGTTTCTGCATTTTCGTATTATATTTTAATTGTGTTTCTGTAAATATATTAAACATATATAATTGTAGACTTAATGGCTTTTTATATAAAATGGATCAAATCGTAAAACAAGAAATACTTGATAAATATGAAGAGATTCATGACATTGAATGGATGTGAGAATGGTATGTTGTTGGATAGCATGTATATGTTGATGCTACAAATTTAAAATGTATAGAGAATTGTTATTCACAATAACTAATGTGTGTATACAATTAAAGAGTTTGAAATGATACGAACTGGGTAAAAGAACCTGTATGAATTTAACAAATGGTTTAGATAAGAATGGAAAGTGATTAGGTAATAAAAAGGAAAAAATGGGAATCGTGATTAGAGATTTATTCGATGGTTGATATCCAGCACAAATTATGGATTCTCGACAGCTCGAGTGAGCAGTATCGGATCATAATATAGCAATCTGTGATGATTAGTCCCTGAAACGTTCTAGTTGCCATTTTCTAGGTAAATTCATATGGAAGTTTCTGCATTTTCGTATTATATTTTAATTGTGTTTTTGTAAATATATTAAACATATATAATTGTAGATTTAATGGCTTTTTATATAAAATGGATCAAATCGTAAAATAAGAAATACTTGATAAATATGAAGAGATTCATGACATTGAATGGATGTGAGAATGGTATGTTGTTGGATAGCTATATATGATGATGTTGCAAATTTAAAATGTATAGAGAATTGTTATTCAAAATAACTAATGTGTGTATAAAATTAAAGAGTTTGAAATGATACGAAATGGGTAAAATGACCTGTATGAACTTAACAGATGGTTTAGATAACAATGGAAAATGATTATGGTTATAAAAAGGAGAAATGGGAACCGTGATTAGAGATTTATTCGATGGTTGAGATCCAGCACAAATTATGGATTCTCGACAGCTCGAGTGAGCAGTATCGGATCATAATATAGCAATCTGTGATGATTAGTCCCTGAAACTTTCTAGTTGCCATTTTCTAGGTAAGTTCATATGGAAGTTTCTACATTTTCATTTTATATTTTAATTGTGTTTTAGTATATATATTATATATATAATTATAGATTTAAAGGCTTTTTATATAAAATGGATCAAATCGTAAAATAAGAAATATTTGATAAATATGAAGTGATTCATGACATTGAATGGATGTGAGAATGGTATGTTGTTGGATAGCATTTATATGATGATGTTGCAAATTTAAAATGTATAGAGAATTGTTATTCAAAATAACTAATTTGTGTATAAAATTAAAGAGTTTGAAATGATACGAAATGGGTAAAAGGACCTGTATGAATTTAACAAATGGTTTAGATAAGTATGGAAAGTGATTATGGTAATAAAAAGGAAAAAATGGGAATCGTGATTAGAGATTTATTCGATGGTTGAGATCCAGCACAAATTATGGATTCTCGACAGCTCGAGTGAGCAATATCGGATCATAATATAGCAACCTGTGATGATTAGTCCCTGAAACTTTCTAGTTGCCATTTTCTAGGTAAGTTCATATGGAAGTTTCTGCATTTTCGTATTATATTTTAATTGTGTTTCTGTAAATATATTAAACATATATAATTGTAGACTTAATGGCTTTTTATATAAAATGGATCAAATCGTAAAACAAGAAATACTTGATAAATATGAAGAGATTCATGACATTGAATGGATGTGAGAATGGTATGTTGTTGGATAGCATGTATATGATGATGTTGCAAATTTAAAATGTATAGAGAATTGTTATTCAAAATAACTAATGTGTGTATAAAATTAAAGAGTTTGAAATGATACGAATTGGGAAAAAGAACCTGTATGAATTTAACAAATGGTTTAGATAAGAATTGAAAGTGATTACGGTAATAAAAAGGTAAAAATGGGAATCGTGATTAGAGATTTATTCGATGGTTGAGATCCAGCACAAATTATGGATTCTCGACAGCTCGACTGCGCAGTATCGGTTCATAATATTGCAATCTGTGATGATTAGTCCCTGAAACTTTCTAGTTGCCAGTTTCTAGGTAAGTTCATATGGAAGTTTCTGCATTTTCGTGTTATATTTTAATTGTGTTTTGTATATATATTAAAAATATATAATTTTAGATTTAATGGATTTTTATATAAAATGGATCAAATCCTAAAATAAGAAATATTTGATAAATATGAAGAGATTCATGACATTGAATGGATGTGAGAATGGTATGTTGTTGGATAGCATGTATATGTTGATGCTGCAAGTTTAAAATGTATAGAGAATTGTTATTCACAATAACTAATGTGTGTATACAATTAAAGAGTTTGAAATGATACGAACTGGGTAAAAGAACCTGTATGAATTTAACAAATGGTTTAGATAAGAATGGAAAGTGATTACGGTAATAAAAAGGAAAAAATGGGAATCGTGATTAGAGATTTATTCGATGGGTGAGATCCAGCACAAATTATGGATTCTCGACAGCTCGAGTGAGCAGTATCGGATCATAATATAGCAATCTGTGATGATTAGTCCCTGAAACGTTCTAGTTGCCATTTTCTAGGTAAGTTCATATGGAAGTTTCTGCATTTTCGTATTATATTTTAATTGTGTTTCTGTAAATATATTAACCATATATAATTGTAGATTTAATGGCTTTTTATATAAAATGGATCAAATCGTAAAATAAGAAATACTTGATAAATATGAAGAGATTCATTACATTGAATGGATGTGAGAATGGTATGTTGTTGGATAGCATGTATATGATGATGTTACAAATTTAAAATGTATAGAGAATTGTTATTCAAAATAACTAATGTGTGTATAAAATTAATGAGTTTGAAATGATACGAAATGGGTAAAAGGACCTGTATGAATTTAACAGATGGTTTAGATAACAATGGAAAGTGATTATGGTTATAAAAAGGAGAAATGGGAACCGTGATTAGAGATTTATTCGATGGTTGAGATCCAGCACAAATTATGGATTCTCGACAGCTCGAGTGAGCAGTATCGTATCATAATATTGCAATCTGTGATGATTAGTCCCTGAAACTTTCTAGTTGCCATTTTCTAGGTAAGTTCATATGGAAGTTTCTGCATTTTCGTTTTATATTTTAATTGTGTTTTAGTATATATATTATATATATAATTATAGATTTAATGGCTTTTTATATAAAATGGATCAAATCGTAAAATAAGAAATATTGGATAAATATGAAGTGATTCATGACATTGAATGGATGTGAGAATGGTATGTTGTTGGATAGCATGAATATGATGATGTTGCAAATTTAAAATGTATAGAGAATTGTTATTCACAATAACTAATGTGTGTATAGAATTAAAGAATTTGAAATGATACGAACTGGGTAAAAGAACCTGTATGAATTTAACAAATGGTTTAGATACGAATGGAAAGTGATTATGGTAGTAAAAATGAAAAAATGGGAATCGTGATTAGAGATTTATTCGATGGTTGAGACCAGCACAAATTATGGATTCTCGACAGCTCGAGTGAGCAGTATCGGTTCATAATATTGCAATCTGTGCTGATTAGTCCCTGAAACTTTCTAGTTGCCAGTTTCTAGGTAAGTTCATATGGAAGTTTCTGCATTTTCGTGTTATATTTTAATTGTGTTTTTGTATATATATTAAATATATATAATTTTAGATTTAATGGATTTTTATATAAAATGGATCAAATCGTAAAATAAGAAATATTTGATAAATATGAAGAGATTCATGACATTGAATGGATGTGAGAATGGTATGTTGTTGGATAGCATGTATATGTTGATGCTGCAAATTTAAAATGTATAGAAAATTGTTATTCACAATAACTAATGTGTGTATACAATTAAAGAGTTTGACATGATACGAACTGGGTAAAAGAACCTGTATGAATTTAACAAATGGTTTAGATAAGAATGGAAAGTGATTACGGTAATAAAAAGGAAAAAATGGGAATCGTGATTAGAGATTTATTCGATGGTTGATATCCAGCACAAATTATGGATTCTCGACAGCTCGAGTGAGCAGTATCGGATCATAATATAGCAATCTGTGATGATTAGTCCCTGAAACTTTCTAGTTGCCATTTTCTAGGTAAATTAATATGGAAGTTTCTGCATTTTCGTATTATATTTTAATTGTGTTTTTGTAAATATATTAAACATATATAATTGTAGATTTAATGGCTTTTTATATAAAATGGATCAAATTGTAAAATAAGAAATACTTGATAAATATGAAGAGATTCATGACATTGAATGGATGTGAGAATGGTATGTTGTTGGATAGGATGTATATGATGATGTTGCAAATTTAAAATGTATAGAGAATTGTTATTCAAAATAGCTAATGTGTGTATAAAATTAAAGAGTTTGAAATGATACGAAATGGGTAAAAGGACCTGTATGAATTTAACAGATGGTTTAGATAACAATGGAAAGTGATTATGGTTATAAAAAGGAGAAATGGGAACCGTGATTAGAGATTTATTCGATGGTTGAGATCCAGCACAAATTATGGATTCTCGACAGCTCGAGTGAGCAGTATCGAATCATAATATAGCAATCTGTGTGATTAGTCCCTGAAACTTTCTAGTTGCCATTTTCTAGGTAAGTTCATATGGAAGTTTCTGCATTTTCGTTTTATATTTTAATTGTGTTTTAGTATATATATTATATATATATAATTATAGATTTAAAGGCTTTTTATATAAAATGGATCAAATCGTAAAATAAGAAATATTTGATAAATATGAAGTGATTCATGACATTGAATGGATGTGAGAATGGTATGTTGTTGGATAGCATTTATATGATGATGTTGCAAATTTAAAATGTATAGAGAATTGTTATTCAAAATAACTAATTTGTGTATAAAATTAAAGAGTTTGAAATGATACGAAATGGGTAAAAGAACCTGTATGAATTTAACAAATGGTTTAGATAAGGATGGAAAGTGATTATGGTAATAAAAAGGAAAAAATGGGAATCGTGATTAGAGATTTATTCGATGGTTGAGATCCAGCACAAATTATGGATTCTCGACAGCTCGAGTGAGCAGTATCGGATCATAATATAGCAATCTGTGATGATTAGTCCATGAAACTTTCTAGTTGCCATATTCTCAGTAAGTTCATATGGAAGTTTCTGAATTTCGTATTATATTTTAATTGTGTTTTTGTATATATATTAAATATATAATCGTAGATTTAATGTCTTTTTATATAAAATGGATCAAATCGTAAAATAAGAAATATTGGATAAATATGAAGTGATTCATGACATTGAATGGATGTGAGAATGGTATGTTGTTGGATAGCATGAATATGATGATGTTGCAAATTTAAAATGTATAGAGAATTGTTATTCACAATAACTAATGTGTGTATAGAATTAAAGAATTTGAAATGATACGAACTGGGTAAAAGAACCTGTATGAATTTAACAAATGGTTTAGATAAGAATGGAAAGTGATTATGGTAATAAAAAGGAAAAAATGGGAATCGTGATTAGAGATTTATTCGATGGTTGAGATCCAGCACAAATTATGGATTCTCGACAGCTCGAGTGAGCAGTATCGGATCATAATATAGCAATCTTTGATGATTAGTCCCTGAAACTTTCTAGTTGCCATTTTCTCGATAAGTTCATATGGAAGTTTCTGCATTTTCGTGTTATATTTTAATTGTGTTTTTGTATATATATTAAATATATATAATTCTAGATTTAATGGCTTTTTATATAAAATGGATCAAATCCTAAAATAAGAAATATTTGATAAATATGAAGAGATTCATGACATTGAATGGATGTGAGAATGGTATGTTGTTGGATAACATGTATATGATGATGTTGCAAATTTAAAATGTATAGAGAATTGTTATTCAAAATAACTAATTTCTGTATAAAATTAAAGAGTTTGAAATGATACGAAATGGGTAAAAGAACCTGTATGAATTTAACAGATGGTTTAGATAACAATGGAAAGTGATTATGGTTATAAAAAGGAGAAATGGGAACCGTGATTAGAGATTTATTCGATGGTTGAGATCCAGCACAAATTATGGATTCTCTGTTGAATATTGGCAATATCCCACATTAGGAAAAGATAGAAATGGAGGGGGTTTGGTTTGTTATATATAGAACCCCTCCCCCTTTGGTTGTATCATCTCAAAATCTTCTCTTTTGTAATATTTCTAGAGGAAATATTAATTTGGTAGTGTCCGAGGACGTAAGCTAAATTGGCCGAACCTCGTTAAAACTCTGGTATTTTATTTCTTATTTGTTTGCTTTTATTTAATAGCTTTATGTTGGTTATATTTATTTAGTTATTATTGCTATAAATATCTAAGTGAGTTCTATCTAGTTGTTGGGTTTTAAGCGGGACCATTGTGACCCCTCCAATTTAACTGGGAATTTTCTTAGTATAATTGTTGGCATAATAATTATCTAAATATTTCTGATAATATTGTTATTAATATTATCGTCGCTTCCGCAACAATTGGTATCCGAGCCAAGGTTTTGTAGTATGCTCTGTGTTTGCAGCTTAGTCTGATCTTACACATCAGAAACATTTCCTAAAGCTTGTGGGTATTCTGCATTTGGTGGCTATTAAGTAGAAGCTATGGCAAAAATGACAGAAGAAAAACCATCCATATCAACAACTTCCACTTCGTACATTTTGCCGAGGATTGGAACTGCAAATACGAGATTTGTAGTGGAAATTTTTGATGGAACAGGTCATTTCGGCATGTGGCAAAGTGAGCTTCTAGATGGCCTCTTTCAACAGGGTCTAGATATTGCCATTGAGGAAGAAAAACCAGAAGGGGTTGATGATAAAGAATGGAAGACCATCAACCGATTGGCATGTGGTACAATTCGATCATGTCTTTCCAGAGAGCAGAAGTATACATTCAGTAAAGAGACTTCTGCAAGTAAATTGTGGAAAGCATTGGAGGAGAAATTTCTGAAGAAGAACAGTCAAAATAAGTTACATATGAAGAAAAGACTGTTTCGTTTCAGTTATGTTCCTGGTACCACGATGAACGAGCACATTACCAATTTTAATCAGCTGGTGGCTGATTTGTTGAATTTGGATGTGACTTTTGAAGACGAAGACTTGGCGTTAATGTTGTTGGGATCGCTTCCTGAGGAGTTTGAGTACCTTGAAACTACTCTACTTCATGGAAAATCGGAAGTAACTTTCAATGAAGTAACTGCTGCATTGTATAGCTATGAACTACGCCGAAAGGATAAGTTGAAAGGTTCAGGTGAAGCAGCAGTGGAAGCATTGGTAACAAGAGGTCGTCAGCAAAGTCAGTCTAAGGGGAAGAGAAGAAAGTCCAAAGGTCGAGCTGTTGCCAAAGATGAATGTTCTTTTTGCAAAGAAAAAGGACATTGGAAGAAAGATTGTCCAAAATTGAAGAAAAAAGGGAAGACTCCGCAAGATGCAAATGTTGCAGAATGCAATAGTGAAGCAGAGTCAGACTTTTCTCTTAGTATGACATCTTCAACATTATATGCAGATGAGTGGATCATGGATTCTGGTTGTTCCTATCATATGTGTCCCATTCGGGAATGGTTCTTTGAATTTCAAAAACTAGATGAAGGGGTTGTTTACATGGGTAATGATAACACGTGTAAAATAGCCGGGATAGGTTCAATTAAACTGAGGAGTCATGATGGATCTACTAGAATTTTGCGGGATGTACGATATGTCCCAAAGTTGAAGAAGAATCTCATCTCTTTGGGGTCGTTAGAATCTAAAGGCCTAGTTGTGACAATACGAGATGGAGTTCTTAAAGCAACTTCAGGAGCATTGGTGATGTTGAAAGGCATAAGAAAGAACAATCTGTATTACTACCAAGGTAGTACAGTGGTCGGGACAACAGCAGCAGCAATTACGAGTACCAAGAAGGACGCTGAGGCAACACAGCTGTGGCATATGCGTTTGGGCCATGCTGGTGAAAAATCCTTGCAAACTCTAGCCAAGCAAGGATTATTGAAAGGTACAAAGACTTGCAAACCTGAATTTTGCGAGCATTGTGTTCTGGGAAAACAACGAAGGGTGAAATTTGGCACTGGGATTCACAATACTAAAGGTATTCTGGATTATGTGCATTCTGATGTATGGGGACCGTCCAAGACTCCATCACTTGGAGGAAGACGTTATTTTGTCACCTTTATTGATGATTTTTCCAGACGAGTTTGGGTGTTTCCTATGAAGAACAAAGATGAGGTGCTTGAAGTTTTCCTTAAGTGGAAAACTAAAGTTGAAAATCAGACAGGAAGGAAGATTAAGGTTCTCCGATCAGACAACGGTGGAGAATATAAAAGCGATCCTTTCCTGAAGATATGCCAAGATTGTGGCATAGTAAGGCACTTCACCGTAGGTGGAACACCGCAACACAATGGGGTGGCAGAGCGTATGAATCGAACGCTTGTGGAGAAAGTTCGATGTATGTTATCTAATGCTAGATTAGATAGAAAGTTTTGGACTGAGGCTGTGACGTACGCTCAACATCTCATCAATCATTTGCCATCATCTGCTATAAATGGCAAGACTCCTTTGGAGAAATGGTATGGAAAACCTGCTACTGATTATGACACCTTGCGCATTTTTGGTTCTATTGCATATTATCATGTGAAAGAATCAAAGTTAGATCCAAGAGCAAAGAAGGCTCTATTCATGGGCTTCAATGCTGGTGTTAAGGGATATCGTTTGTGGTGTCTAGAGGCAAAGAAGACGATAATCAGTAGGGATGTTACCTTTCATGAATCTGCCATGGTGAATAAGGTAAATCCAGAAGGAGTGAGTAGTACTTCGCAGCAGGTGGAGTGTACTCCGCAGCAGGTGGAGTTTGAGCAGAGTGTGGTAATTCCAGCAAAAGGTACCACTAGTGATTCTTCATTGGCAGATGCAGAGTCAGATGAGGAAGAGGTTTCTACCCAAGAACCTCAACAGCAATCAGAGCCAATTGCAGTCAGAAGGCAGAGACGAGAAATTCAGAAACCTGCTCGTTTCACTGACATGGTAGCTTATGCACTTCCAGTTGTTGATAATATTCCATCCACTTACACCGAAGCCATTCAGAGTTTAGAGAATTATAGATGGTTAGGTGCAATGGAAGAGGAGATGCAATCTCTAGAGAAAAACAAGATGTGGAAGCTGGCACAACTACCAAAAGGGAAGAAGGCGATTGGTTGCAAAATTTGAAGACACTATTGAAGTTTGTGTTATGAGAAGATGTTCGAAGATGTGGAATATCGCCAAGGTGGAGATTTGTTGAATATTGGCAATATCCCACATTAGGAAAAGATAGAAATGGAGGGGGTTTGGTTTGTTATATATAGAACCCCTCCCCCTTTGGTTGTATCATCTCAAAATCTTCTCCTTTGTAATATTTCTAGAGGAAATATTAATTTGGTAGTGTCCGAGGACGTAAGCTAAATTGGCCGAACCTCGTTAAAACTCTGGTATTTTATTTCTTATTTGTTTGCTTTTATTTAATAGCTTTATGTTGGTTATATTTATTTAGTTATTATTGCTATAAATATCTAAGTGAGTTCTGTCTAGTTGTTGGGTTTTAAGCGGGACCATTGTGACCCCTCCAATTTAACTGGGAATTTTCTTAGTATAATTGTTGGCATAATAATTATCTAAATATTTCTGATAATATTGTTATTAATATTATCGTCGCTTCCGCAACATTCTCGACAGCTCGAGTGAGCAGTATCGGATCATTATATAGCAATCTGTGATGATTAGTCCCTGAAACGTTCTAGTTGCCATTTTCTAGGTAAGTTCATATGGAAGTTTCTGCATTTTCGTATTATATTTTAATTGTGTTTCTGTAAATATATTAAACATATATAATTGTAGACTTAATGGCTTTTTATATAAAATGGATCAAATCGTAAAATAAGAAATACTTGATAAATATGAAGAGATTCATGACATTGAATGGATGTGAGAATGGTATGTTGTTGGATAGCATGTATATGATGATGTTGCAAATTTAAAATGTATAGAGAATTGTTATTCAAGATAACTAATGTGTGTATAAAATTAAAGGGTTTGAAATGATACGAAATGGGTAAAAGTACGTGTATGAATTTAACAAATGGTTTAGATAAGAATTGAAAGTGATTATGGTAATAAAAAGGAAAAAATGGGAATTGTGATTAGAGATTTATTCGATGGTTGAGATCCAGCACAAATTATGGATTCTCGACAGCTCGAGTGAGCAGTATCGGATCATAATATAGCAATCTGTGATGATTAGTCCCTGAAACTTTCAGGTTGCCAGTTTCTAGGTAAGTTCATATGGAAGTTTCTGTATTTTCGTGTTATATTTTAATTGTGTTTTTGTATATATATTAAATATATATAATTCTAGATTTAATGGCTTTTTATATAAAATGGATCAAATCCTAAAATAAGAAATATTTGATAAATATGAAGAGATTCATGACATTGAATGGATGGGAGAATGGTATGTTGTTGGATACCATGTATATGATGATGTTGCAAATTTAAAACGTATAGAGAATTGTTATTCAAAATAACTAATGTGTGTATACAATTAAAGAGTTTGAAATGATACGAAATGGGTAAAAGAACCTGTATGAATTTAACAGATGGTTTAGATAACAATGGAAAGTGATTATGGTTATAAAAAGGAGAAATGAGAACCGTGATTAGAGATTTATTCGATGGTTGAGATCCAGCACAAATTATGGATTCTCGACAGCTCGAGTGAGCAGTATCGGATCATTATATAGCAATCTGTGATGATTAGTCCCTGAAACGTTCTAGTTGCCATTTTCTAGGTAAGTTCATATGGAAGTTTCTGCATTTTCGTATTATATTTTAATTGTGTTTCTGTAAATATATTAAACATATATAATTGTAGACTTAATGGCTTTTTATATAAAATGGATCAAATCGTAAAATAAGAAATACTTGATAAATATGAAGAGATTCATGACATTGAATGGATGTGAGAATGGTATGTTGTTGGATAGCATGTATATGATGATGTTGCAAATTTAAAATGTATAGAGAATTGTTATTCAAGATAACTAATGTGTGTATAAAATTAAAGGGTTTGAAATGATACGAAATGGGTAAAAGTACGTGTATGAATTTAACAAATGGTTTAGATAAGAATTGAAAGTGATTATGGTAATAAAAAGGAAAAAATGGGAATTGTGATTAGAGATTTATTCGATGGTTGAGATCCAGCACAAATTATGGATTCTCGACAGCTCGAGTGAGCAGTATCGGATCATAATATAGCAATCTGTGATGATTAGTCCCTGAAACTTTCAGGTTGCCAGTTTCTAGGTAAGTTCATATGGAAGTTTCTGTATTTTCGTGTTATATTTTAATTGTGTTTTTGTATATATATTAAATATATATAATTCTAGATTTAATGGCTTTTTATATAAAATGGATCAAATCCTAAAATAAGAAATATTTGATAAATATGAAGAGATTCATGACATTGAATGGATGGGAGAATGGTATGTTGTTGGATACCATGTATATGATGATGTTGCAAATTTAAAACGTATAGAGAATTGTTATTCAAAATAACTAATGTGTGTATACAATTAAAGAGATTGGAATGATACAAAATCGGAAAAAGAACCTGTATGAATTTAACAAATGGTTTAGATAAGAATGGAAAGTGATATGGTAATAAAAAGGAAAAATTGAGAATCGTGATTCGAGATTTATTCGATGGTTGAGATCCAGCACAAATTATGGATTCTCGACAGCTCGAGTGAGTAGTATTGGATCATAATATAGCAATCTGTGATGATTAGTCCCTGAAACTTTCTAGTTGCCAGTTTCTAGGTAAGTTCATATGGAAGTTTCTGCATTTTCGTATTATATTTTAGTTGTGTTTTTGTATATATATTATATATATAATTTTAGATTTAATGGCTTTTTATATAAAATGGATCAAATCCTAAAATAAGAAATATTTGATAAATATGAAGAGATTCATGACATTGAATGGATATACCATGTATATGATGATGTTGCAAATTTAATATGTATAGAGAATTGTTATTCAGAATAACTAATGTGTGTATACAATTAAAGAGTCTGAAATGATACAAAATTGGTAAAAGAACCAGTAAGATTTAACAAATGGTTTAGATAAGAATGGAAAGTAATTATGGTTATAAAAAGGAAAAAATGGGAATCGTGATTAGAGATTTATTCGATGGTTGAGATCCAGCACAAATTATGGATTCTCGACAGCTCGAGTGAGCAGTATCGGATCATAATATAGCAATCTGTGATGATTAGTCCCTGAAACGTTCTAGTTGCCATTTTCTAGGTAAGTTCATATGGAAGTTTCTGCATTTTCGTATTATATTTTAATTGTGTTTCTGTAAATATATTAACCATATATAATTGTAGATTTAATGGCTTTTTATATAAAATGGATCAAATCGTAAAATAAGAAATACTTGATAAATATGAAGAGATTCATTACATTGAATGGATGTGAGAATGGTATGTTGTTGGATAGCATGTATATGATGATGTTACAAATTTAAAATGTATAGAGAATTGTTATTCAAAATAACTAATGTGTGTATAAAATTAATGAGTTTGAAATGATACGAAATGGGTAAAAGAACCTGTATGAATTTAACAGACGGTTTAGATAACAATGGAAAGTGATTATGGTTATAAAAAGGAGAAATGGGAACCGTGATTAGAGATTTATTCGATGGTTGAGATCTAGCACAAATTATGGATTCTCGACAGCTCGAGTGAGCAGTATCGGATCATAATATAGCAATCTGTGATGATTAGACCATGAAACTTTCTAGTTTCCATTTGCTCAGTAAGTTCATATGGAAGTTTCTGCATTTTCGTGTTATATTTTAATTGTGTTTTTGTATATATATTAAATATATATAATTTAGATTTAATGGCTTTTTATATAAAATGGATCAAATCCTAAAATAAGAAATATTTGATAAATATAAAGAGATTCATGACATTGAATGGATGTGAGAATGGTATGTTGTTGGATAACATTTATATGATGATTTTGCAAATTTAAAATGTATAGAGAATTGTTATTCAAAATAACTAATTTGTGTATAAAATTAAAGAGTTTGAAATGATACGAAATGGGTAAAAGAACCTGTATGAACTTAACAAATGGTTTAGATAAGAATGGAAAGTGATTATGGTAATAAAAAGGAAAAAATGGGAATCGTGATTCGAGATTTATTCGATGGTTGAGATCCAGCACAAATTATGGATTCTCGACAGCTCGAGTGAGCAGTATCGGATCATAATATAGCAATCTGTGATGATTAGTCCATGAAACTTTCTAGTTGCCATATTCTCAGTAAGTTCATATGGAAGTTTCTGCATTTTCGTATTATATTTTAATTGTGTTTTTGTATATATATTAAATATATAATTGTAGATTTAATGTCTTTTTATATAAAATGGATCAAATCGTAAAATAAGAAATATTGGATAAATATGAAGTGATTCATGACATTGAATGGATGTGAGAATGGTATGTTGTTGGATAGCATGAATATGATGATGTTGCAAATTTAAAACGTATAGAGAATTGTTATTCACAATAACTAATGTGTGTATACAATTAAAGAGTTTGAAATGATACAAAATCGGAAAAAGAACCTGTATGAATTTAACAAATGGTTTAGATAAGAATGGAAAGTGATATGGTAATAAAAAGGAAAAATGAGAATCGTGATTCGAGATTTATTCGATGGTTGAGATCCAGCACAAATTATGGATTCTCGACAGCTCGAGTGAGCAGTATCGGATCATACTATAGCAATCTGTGATGATTAGTCCCTGAAACTTTCTAGTTGCCATTTTTAGTAAGTTCATATGGAAGTTTCTGCATTTTCGTATTATATTTTAATTGTGTTTTTGTAAATATATTAAACATATATAATTGTAGATTTAATGGCTTTTTATATAAAATGGATCAAATCGTAAAATAAGAAATACTTGATAAATATGAAGAGATTCATGACATTGAATGGATGTGAGAATGGTATGTTGTTGGATAGCATGTATATGATGATGTTTCAAATTTAAAATGTATAGAGAATTGTTATTCAAAATAACTAATGTGTGTATAAAATTAAAGAGTTTGAAATGATACGAAATGGGTAAAAGAACCTGTATGAATTTAACAGATGGTTTAGATAACAATGGAAAGTGATTATGGTTATAAAAAGGAGAAATGGGAACCGTGATTAGAGATTTATTCGATGGTTGAGATCCAGCACAAATTATGGATTCTCGACAGCTCGAGGAGCAGTATCGGATCATAATATAGCAATCTGTGATGATTAGCCCTGAAACTTTCTAGTTGCCATTTTCTAGGTAAGTTCATATGGAAGTTTCTGCATTTTCGTTTATATTTTAATTGTGTTTTTGTATATATATTATATATATAATTTAGATTTAATGGCTTTTTATATAAAATGGATCAAATCGTAAAATAAGAAATATTTGATAAATATGAAGTGATTCATGACATTGAATGGATGTGAGAATGGTATGTTGTTGGATAGCATGATATGATGATGTTGCAAATTTAAAATGTATAGAGAATTGTTATTCACAATAACTAATGTGTGTATAAATTAAAGATTTGAAATGATACGAACTGGGTAAAAGAACCTGTATGAATTTAACAAATGGTTTAGATAAGAATGGAAAGTGATTATGGTAATAAAAAGGAAAAAATGGGAATCGTGATTAGAGATTTATTCGATGGTTGAGATCCAGCACAAATTATGGATTCTCGACAGCTCGAGTGAGCAGTATCGGATCATAATATAGCAATCTGTGATGATTAGTCCCTGAAACTTTCTAGTTGCCATTTTCTCGGTAAGTTCATATGGAAGTTTTGCATTTTCGTGTTATATTTTAATTGTGTTTTTGTATATATATTAAATATATATAATTCTAGATTTAATGGCTTTTATATAAAATGGATCAAATCCTAAAATAAGAAATATTGATAAATATGAAGAGATTCATGACATTGAATGGATGTGAGAATGGTATGTTGTTGGATACATGTATATGATGATGTTGCAAATTTAAAATGTATAGAGAATTGTTATTCAAAATAACTAATGTCTGTATAAAATTAAAGAGTTTGAAATGATACGAAATGGGTAAAAGAACCTGTATGAATTTAACAATGGTTTAGATAACAATGGAAAGTGATTATGGTTATAAAAAGGAAAAATGGGAACGTGATTAGAGATTTATTCGATGGTTGAGATCCAGCACAAATTATGGATTCTCGACAGCTCGAGTGAGCAGTATCGGATCATTATATAGCAATCTGTGATGATTATCCCTGAAACTTCTAGTTGCCATTTTCTAGGTAAGTTCATATGGAAGTTTCTGCATTTTCGTATTATATTTTAATTGTGTTTTGTAAATATATTAAACATATATAATTGTAGACTTAATGGCTTTTTATATAAAATGGATCAAATCGTAAAATAAGAAATACTTGATAAATATGAAGAGATTCATGACATTGAATGGATGTGAGAATGGTATGTTGTTGGATAGCATGTATATGATGATGTTGCAAATTTAAAATGTATAGAGAATTGTTATTCAAATAACTAATGTGTGTATAAAATTAAAGGGTTTGAAATGATACGAAATGGGTAAAAGAACCTGTATGAATTTAACAAATGGTTTAGATAAGAATGAAAGTGATTATGGTAATAAAAAGGAAAAAATGGGAATCGTGATTAGAGATTTATTCGATGGTTGAGATCCAGCACAAATTATGGATTCTCGACAGCTCGAGTGAGCAGTATCGGATCATAATATAGCAATCTGTGATGATTAGTCCCTGAAACTTTCTAGTTGCCATTTTCTAGGTAAGTTCATATGGAAGTTTCTGCATTTTCGTTTATATTTTAATTGTGTTTTTGTATATATATTAAATATATATAATTTAGATTTAATGGCTTTTTATATAAAATGGATCAAATCTAAAATAAGAAATATTTGATAAATATGAAGAGATTCATGACATTGAATGATGTGAGAATGGTATGTTGTTGGATACATGTATATGATGATGTTGCAAATTTAAAATGTATAGAGAATTGTTATTCAAATAACTAATGTGTGTATACAATTAAAGAGTTTGAAATGATACAAATGGAAAAGAACCTGTATGAATTTAACAAATGGTTTAGATAAGAATGGAAAGTGATTATGGTAATAAAAAGGAAAAATGGGAATCGTGATTGAGATTTATTCGATGGTTGAGATCCAGCACAAATTATGGATTCTCGACAGCTCGAGTGAGCAGTATCGGATCATATATAGCAATCTGTGATGATTAGTCCCTGAAACTTTCTAGTTGCCATTTTCTAGTAAGTTCATATGGAAGTTTCTGCATTTTCGTATTATATTTTAATTGTGTTTTTGTAATATATTAAAATATATAATTGTAGATTTAATGGCTTTTTATATAAAATGGATCAAATCGTAAAATAAGAAATACTTGATAAATATGAAGAGATTCATGACATTGAATGGATGTGAGAATGGTATGTTGTTGGATAGCATGTATATGATGATGTTGCAAATTTAAAATGTATAGAGAATTGTTATTCAAAATAACTAATGTGTGTATAAAATTAAAGAGTTTGAAATGATACGAAATGGGTAAAAGAACCTGTATGAATTTAACAAATGGTTTAGATAAGAATGGAAAGTGATTATGGTTATAAAAAGGAAAATGGGAACGTGATTAGAGATTTATTCGATGGTTGAGATCCAGCACAAATTATGGATTCTCGACAGCTCGAGTGAGCAGTATCGGATCATAATATAGCAATCTGTGATGATTAGTCCCTGAAACTTTCTAGTTGCCATTTTCTAGGTAAGTTCATATGGAAGTTTCTCATTTTCGTTTATATTTTAATTGTGTTTTTGTATATATATTAAATATATATAATTTAGATTTAATGGCTTTTTATATAAAATGGATCAAATCGTAAAATAAGAAATATTTGATAAATATGAAGAGATTCATGACATTGAATGGATGTGAGAATGGTATGTTGTTGGATAGCATGTATATGATGATGTTGCAAATTTAAAATGTATAGAGAATTGTTATTCAAATAACTAATGTGTGTATACATTAAAGAGTTTGAAATGATACAAATGGTAAAAGAACCTGTATGAATTTAACAAATGGTTTAGATAAGAATGGAAAGTGATTATGGTAATAAAAAGGAAAAATGGAATCGTGATTAGAGATTTATTCGATGGTTGAGATCCAGCACAAATTATGGATTCTCGACAGCTCGAGTGAGCAGTATCGGATCATAATATAGCAATCTGTGATGATTAGTCCCTGAAACTTTCTAGTTGCCATTTTTAGTAAGTTCATATGGAAGTTTCTGCATTTTCGTATTATATTTTAATTGTGTTTTTGTAATATATTAAATATATATAATTGTAGATTTAATGGCTTTTTATATAAAATGGATCAAATCGTAAAATAAGAAATACTTGATAAATATGAAGAGATTCATGACATTGAATGGATGTGAGAATGGTATGTTGTTGGATAGCATGTATATGATGATGTTGCAAATTTAAAATGTATAGAGAATTGTTATTCAAAATAACTAATGTGTGTATAAAATTAAAGAGTTTGAAATGATACGAAATGGGTAAAAGAACCTGTATGAATTTAACAATGGTTTAGATAAAATGGAAAGTGATTATGGTTATAAAAAGGAGAAATGGGAATCGTGATTAGAGATTTATTCGATGGTTGAGATCCAGCACAAATTATGGATTCTCGACAGCTCGAGTGAGCAGTATCGGATCATAATATAGCAATCTGTGATGATTAGTCCCTGAAACTTTCTAGTTGCCATTTTCTAGGTAAGTTCATATGGAAGTTTCTGCATTTTCGTTTATATTTTAATTGTGTTTTTGTATATATATTAATATATATAATTGTAGATTTAATGGCTTTTTATATAAAATGGATCAAATCGTAAAATAAGAAATATTGATAAATATGAAGAGATTCATGACATTGAATGGATGTGAGAATGGTATGTTGTTGGATAGCATGTATATGATGATGTTGCAAATTTAAAATGTATAGAGAATTGTTATTCAAATAACTAATGTGTGTATAAATTAAAGAGTTTGAAATGATACGAAATGGGTAAAAGAACCTGTATGAATTTAACAAATGGTTTAGATAAGAATGGAAAGTGATTATGGTAATAAAAAGGAAAAAATGGGAATCGTGATTAGAGATTTATTCGATGGTTGAGATCCAGCACAAATTATGGATTCTCGACAGCTCGAGTGAGCAGTATCGGATCATTATATAGCAATCTGTGATGATTAGTCCCTGAAACTTTCTAGTTGCCATTTTCTAGGTAAGTTCATATGGAAGTTTCTGCATTTTCGTATTATATTTTAATTGTGTTTTGTATATATTAAATATATAATTGTAGATTTAATGGCTTTTTATATAAAATGGATCAAATCGTAAAATAAGAAATACTTGATAAATATGAAGAGATTCATGACATTGAATGGATGTGAGAATGGTATGTTGTTGGATAGCATGTATATGATGATGTTGCAAATTTAAAATGTATAGAGAATTGTTATTCAAAATAACTAATGTGTGTATAAAATTAAAGAGTTTGAAATGATACGAAATGGGTAAAAGAACCTGTATGAATTTAACAATGGTTTAGATAAGAATGGAAAGTGATTATGGTTATAAAAAGGAAAATGGGAATCGTGATTAGAGATTTATTCGATGGTTGAGATCCAGCACAAATTATGGATTCTCGACAGCTCGAGTGAGCAGTATCGGATCATAATATAGCAATCTGTGATGATTAGTCCCTGAAACTTTCTAGTTGCCATTTTCTAGGTAAGTTCATATGGAAGTTTCTGCATTTTCGTTTATATTTTAATTGTGTTTTTGTATATATATTAATATATATAATTTAGATTTAATGGCTTTTTATATAAAATGGATCAATCGTAAAATAAGAAATATTTGATAAATATGAAGAGATTCATGACATTGAATGGATGTGAGAATGGTATGTTGTTGGATAGCATGTATATGATGATGTTGCAAATTTAAAATGTATAGAGAATTGTTATTCAAATAACTAATGTGTGTATAAATTAAAGATTTGAAATGATACGAATGGGTAAAAGAACCTGTATGAATTTAACAAATGGTTTAGATAAGAATGGAAAGTGATTATGGTAATAAAAGGAAAAAATGGGAATCGTGATTAGAGATTTATTCGATGGTTGAGATCCAGCACAAATTATGGATTCTCGACAGCTCGAGTGAGCAGTATCGGATCATTATATAGCAATCTGTGATGATTAGTCCCTGAAACTTTCTAGTTGCCATTTTCTAGGTAAGTTCATATGGAAGTTTCTGCATTTTCGTATTATATTTTATTGTGTTTTTGTATATATATTAAATATATATAATTTAGATTTAATGGCTTTTTATATAAAATGGATCAAATCGTAAAATAAAAATATTGATAAATATGAAGAGATTCATGACATTGAATGGATGTGAGAATGGTATGTTGTTGGATAGCATGTATATGATGATGTTGCAAATTTAAAATGTATAGAGAATTGTTATTCAAAATAACTAATGTGTGTATAAATTAAAGAGTTTGAAATGATACGAAATGGTAAAAGAACCTGTATGAATTTAACAAATGGTTTAGATAAGAATGGAAAGTGATTATGGTATAAAAAGGAAAATGGGAATCGTGATTAGAGATTTATTCGATGGTTGAGATCCAGCACAAATTATGGATTCTCGACAGCTCGAGTGAGCAGTATCGGATCATAATATAGCAATCTGTGATGATTAGTCCCTGAAACTTTCTAGTTGCCATTTTCTGGTAAGTTCATATGGAAGTTTCTGCATTTTCGTTTATATTTTAATTGTGTTTTTGTATATATATTAATATATATAATTTAGATTTAATGGCTTTTTATATAAAATGGATCAAATCGTAAAATAAGAAATATTGATAAATATGAAGAGATTCATGACATTGAATGGATGTGAGAATGGTATGTTGTTGGATAGCATGTATATGATGATGTTGCAAATTTAAAATGTATAGAGAATTGTTATTCAAATAACTAATGTGTGTATAAATTAAAGAGTTTGAAATGATACGAAATGGGTAAAAGAACCTGTATGAATTTAACAAATGGTTTAGATAAGAATGAAAGTGATTATGGTAATAAAAGGAAAAATGGGAATCGTGATTAGAGATTTATTCGATGGTTGAGATCCAGCACAAATTATGGATTCTCGACAGCTCGAGTGAGCAGTATCGGATCATAATATAGCAATCTGTGATGATTAGTCCCTGAAACTTTCTAGTTGCCATTTCTAGGTAAGTTCATATGGAAGTTTCTGCATTTTCGTTTATATTTTAATTGTGTTTTTGTATATATATTAAATATATATAATTTAGATTTAATGGCTTTTTATATAAAATGGATCAAATCGTAAAATAAGAAATATTGATAAATATGAAGAGATTCATGACATTGAATGGATGTGAGAATGGTATGTTGTTGGATAGCATGTATATGATGATGTTGCAAATTTAAAATGTATAGAGAATTGTTATTCAAATAACTAATGTGTGTATACAATTAAAGAGTTTGAAATGATACAAATGGAAAAGAACCTGTATGAATTTAACAAATGGTTTAGATAAGAATGGAAAGTGATTATGGTAATAAAAAGGAAAAATGGAATCGTGATTAGAGATTTATTCGATGGTTGAGATCCAGCACAAATTATGGATTCTCGACAGCTCGAGTGAGCAGTATCGGATCATATATAGCAATCTGTGATGATTAGTCCCTGAAACTTTCTAGTTGCCATTTTCTAGTAAGTTCATATGGAAGTTTCTGCATTTTCGTATTATATTTTAATTGTGTTTTGTATATATATTAAATATATAATTGTAGATTTAATGGCTTTTTATATAAAATGGATCAAATCGTAAAATAAGAAATACTTGATAAATATGAAGAGATTCATGACATTGAATGGATGTGAGAATGGTATGTTGTTGGATAGCATGTATATGATGATGTTGCAAATTTAAAATGTATAGAGAATTGTTATTCAAAATAACTAATGTGTGTATAAAATTAAAGAGTTTGAAATGATACGAAATGGGTAAAAGAACCTGTATGAATTTAACAAATGGTTTAGATAAGAATGGAAAGTGATTATGGTTATAAAAAGGAAAATGGGAATCGTGATTAGAGATTTATTCGATGGTTGAGATCCAGCACAAATTATGGATTCTCGACAGCTCGAGTGAGCAGTATCGGATCATAATATAGCAATCTGTGATGATTAGTCCCTGAAACTTTCTAGTTGCCATTTTCTAGGTAAGTTCATATGGAAGTTTCTGCATTTTCGTTTATATTTTAATTGTGTTTTTGTATATATATTAATATATATAATTTAGATTTAATGGCTTTTTATATAAATGGATCAAATCGTAAAATAAGAAATATTTGATAAATATGAAGAGATTCATGACATTGAATGGATGTGAGAATGGTATGTTGTTGGATAGCATGTATATGATGATGTTGCAAATTTAAATGTATAGAGAATTGTTATTCAAAATAACTAATGTGTGTATACAATTAAAGAGTTTGAAATGATACGAAATGGTAAAAGAACCTGTATGAATTTAACAAATGGTTTAGATAAGAATGGAAAGTGATTATGGTAATAAAAAGGAAAAATGGAATCGTGATTAGAGATTTATTCGATGGTTGAGATCCAGCACAAATTATGGATTCTCGACAGCTCGAGTGAGCAGTATCGGATCATATATAGCAATCTGTGATGATTAGTCCCTGAAACTTTCTAGTTGCCATTTCTAGTAAGTTCATATGGAAGTTTCTGCATTTTCGTATTATATTTTAATTGTGTTTTGTATATATATTAAATATATATAATTGTAGATTTAATGGCTTTTTATATAAAATGGATCAAATCGTAAAATAAGAAATATTGATAAATATGAAGAGATTCATGACATTGAATGGATGTGAGAATGGTATGTTGTTGGATAGCATGTATATGATGATGTTGCAAATTTAAATGTATAGAGAATTGTTATTCAAAATAACTAATGTGTGTATAAATTAAAGAGTTTGAAATGATACGAAATGGGTAAAAGAACCTGTATGAATTTAACAATGGTTTAGATAAGAATGGAAAGTGATTATGGTTATAAAAAGGAAAATGGGAATCGTGATTAGAGATTTATTCGATGGTTGAGATCCAGCACAAATTATGGATTCTCGACAGCTCGAGTGAGCAGTATCGGATCATAATATAGCAATCTGTGATGATTAGTCCCTGAAACTTTCTAGTTGCCATTTTCTGGTAAGTTCATATGGAAGTTTCTGCATTTTCGTTTATATTTTAATTGTGTTTTTGTATATATATTAATATATATAATTTAGATTTAATGGCTTTTTATATAAATGGATCAAATCGTAAAATAAGAAATATTTGATAAATATGAAGGATTCATGACATTGAATGGATGTGAGAATGGTATGTTGTTGGATAGCATGTTATGATGATGTTGCAAATTTAAAATGTATAGAGAATTGTTATTCAAATAACTAATGTGTGTATAAATTAAAGATTTGAAATGATACGAATGGGTAAAAGAACCTGTATGAATTTAACAAATGGTTTAGATAAGAATGGAAAGTGATTATGTAATAAAAAGGAAAAATGGAATCGTGATTAGAGATTTATTCGATGTTGAGATCCAGCACAAATTATGGATTCTCGACAGCTCGAGTGAGCAGTATCGATCATATATAGCAATCTGTGATATTAGTCCCTGAACTTTCTAGTTGCCATTTCTGGTAATTTATGGAAGTTTTTTTTTTTATTTTTTTTTTTTTTATATATATTTAATTTAATGCTTTTTATAATGGTCATCTATATATTGATAAATATGAAGATTCTGCATTAATGTGAATATTTGATAGATGTATATGATGATGTTGCAAATTTAAAATGTATAGAGAATTGTTATTCAAATAACTAATGTGTGTATAAATTAAAGAGTTTGAAATGATACGAAATGGGTAAAAGAACCTGTATGAATTTAACACATGGTTTAGATAAAATGGAAAGTGATTATGGATAAAAAGAAAATGGGAACGTGATTAGAGATTTATTCGATGGTTGAGATCCAGCCAAATTATGATCTCGACAGCTCAGTGAGCAGTATCGGATCATAATATAGCAATCTGTGATGATTAGTCCTGAACTTTCTGTTGCCATTTTCTGTAGTTCATATGAAGTTTCTGCATTTTCGTTTTATATTTTAATTGTTTTTTGTATATATATTATTATTTAATTTATGGCTTATATATCAATCTTAAAAATATTTGTATATGAAGATTAAATGT
>NW_024403067.1:0-26274 GCF_007990345.1 Gossypium hirsutum | reverse complement strand
TTATTGATGAATGTTATAATTATACAAGCATATGAGTTATGATATTTGGATTATGATGCTATATAGAAATTTTGATTGTGAATTAGTGATTTGAGTTAGAATTTTGTGTTGAGAACAAAAGTGATTAAAAGCAAATGTTTATTAAATGCTTTGAGAATGTGAACTTAGTAATGAATTGGCTATTTGTGATGGTATGTGTTATGCGCATTTATGTGTAAGATAAATTTGAGGCTTTACTACACTCACCCCCATATTAGTAAAATGTTACAATGAAATTTGTGAGATTTTGGTTGAATAAGCTTACGAGTGTAGTGTTACAGAAGTTCGTGTACGGGAGAATAATAATGTGGTCGGAAAAGTGAATGAATTAGAAAATGAGGACAATATAAAAAGAGAGAAATATTTGATAGTTCTGAAAACTACTCAGGTTATCAAAATGGATATCATTCTATATGGATTGTAATTTTTCGATACTTTGTGTAGCTTCAGATGCTGAAATATCGCTATCCTGATTTTCTTATGAATCTATGTGATTATCTGTAAAAGATATGAAAATCCAAAATCATGTGTGAATTTGAAATATACTGTGGAAGTAAATCATTAACCTACCATTTGGTAAGATTTTCGGGGACGAAAGTCCCTAAAGGGAGGAGAGTTGTAATAGCCCGATTTAGGCTTAGTCGGAACAGTGGTTTCGGGACCACAAATCCGACGAAAAAAAAAATGTAATGGCTTGAATTTTCAGAGGTGTCGGAACGGTGATTCGAGATCACTAAATTCGACAAATGGGTAGAAAATATTATTAATTTAGTAAGTATAAGTTAAATATGAAGTTAGGAAAATTTTTGAAATAGTGAATAGTGCACTAGAAATAAATATTAAAATAATTAGAATCGAAATGAGGTATCAAGACCTCGGGGATTTTAAACTGAGCCATAAATATTTTTATAAATATTTATGGAGTGTTAAAAAGTTAGTATTAAAGTTTCGTTAAGAAATTTTAAAGTTCCGATAATTAATTGAACTAAAAGGACTAAATTGTAACAAATGCAAAATTTTGGGAAATGATTAAATAGCTTAAATGATAAAAGGAAGAGGGCTTAAAAGGCGAATAGACCCAAGGTCTATTTGGGCTGGACGGCAGAGGCATGAAATCAGCAAGAAAGTAAGGAGAATTAAGGGCAAAATTGGAAAATTGCAAAATTTACTTAATAAAGTTAGGACCCAAGTGGAATTATCTAGATTTCTCTTCATTTTTCTGAATTCTCATCAGCTAAAACACCATGGAAGGGCTTCTTCAAGCTGGTTCTTCATATTTTTATTACAAGTAAGTTCAATTCTTGACTATTTCTTGAAATTTTTGTATTTTTATGACTTTTACAACTAGGCCCACTTGTTAAATCCATTAGTTTTTGATTTTATGAAAGAAGTTGAAAGTTGATATGAATATGTGCTGGAAGTATATGATGATTTAGCATGAAATTAGAGCTTTAAATTGTTCATATGCTGATTTTATTGAAAGAATTGAATAGAAAGTGAATGTTTGGGACCTAATAGTAAAAGAGTTTGAAGATAGAGTTATATGTGGAAATTTTGAATTTCAATAGTTGTGTAACAACTTATAATGTCTAGTAAAGTACTAATTGAGAAAATTAGATTAATTGAGGGGTTAATTGAGAAAGGACCGAATTGTATAAACTGTGAAATTTGGGGCAAAATGGAAATCAATATTTTGCACTAAAGCAGTTTTGGACAGCAGCAGTAGTGTAACTTTGAAAAATCACCAAAAATTGTAGAGATTGAATTAGAGGATGAATAAAATATGAAACTAAAGCTTATTGAGTCTAGTTTCTTATAAAAGAAATGATGTGAGCAATGGAATTGTAAATCATGAGATATAATAGATTTTGTGAGACAAGGTCAGAATGAATTCGGGTTCCCCTGTTCTGACTTTGGAAAATCATTAAAAATTGTACAAAAATGATTATGAGTTATAGTTTATATGGTTAGAATCCTTAATGAGTCTATTTTTAGAAGAAACAAGCTAAAACATCATCTGAATTCTGTACAATGAGATAATTAATTTTTAGTGAAGAGTGGTCGGAACTGTCAGACAGCGAAACAGGGGAAACTTTAAAGAATAAACTGTACTATTTGGCTGAACCAAAAATTATGAAAATTTTATGGTATGAAGATATATGAGTCTAGTTTCAGGGAAAATTAACGGATCTTAATTTGGAGCTCTGTAGCTCCGGATAAAAATAATTTAGTGACTCTGACTCGGATAAACAGCTTTGAACATACATGTTAGTGAATATTGAAATTATGGTTAATGTTGTTTAAGTGTGTTATACACATTAAGGATGTGGAATGGAGAGGAGGAGGAGGAAAATTGGGAAATATATGAATGATTCGTGTATAAATGGTCATATGTTTGATTATAACTCATAAACGATGAAATATGAATGATGCTTATTTTTGTGCATTATTGGTCATGGTTTAAGCTCATGTGTGAAAATAAAGTTTCATAGTATGTGTGTATGGTATATTCAGTATATGATTTGGCATGAAATAATACCATGAATGGTTTATGAATTAACACATGTTGGTAAGCCTGATATATGAATAAATGATCAAATTGAGCGAAACGCCGGATTTGAGTACTTCTGATCAAGTGACAAAGTGATAAGTGGTAGCTTTAGCTACACTTATCTGATCAAGTGACAAGTGGAAAGTGATAAGTAATAGCTTCGGCTATACTTATCTGATCAAGTGACAAAGTGATAAGTGATAGCTTCGGCTACACTTATCTGATCAAGTGACAAGTGAAAAGTGATAAGTGATAGCTTCGGCTATACTTATCTGATCAAGAGACAAAGTGATAAGTGATAGCTTTAGCTACACTTATCTGATCAAGAGACAAAGTGATAAGTGGCTACACTTATCTGATCAAGAAACAAAGTGATAAGTGGCTACACTTATCTGATCAAGAAACAAAGTGATAGGTGGCTACACTTATCTGATCAGGGACAAGTGATAAGTGATCATACGTAAGACCATAGTTATACTATGGCAAAGTGAAAGTGAAGTACTCAATTTTCCGTGACCGTTCCCTAATTTGATTAAGGATGGTAAGTGACAAATGGGCCCAAAAGAATTAAAGTAAATGGATAAGTGGTAGTGTATTTATATCAGGACGATGTTGTTATTCAAACTAAAGTGATATTTTCATTGCTAAATTGAGAATTTCATAAATGTGTTATTGAATGGTATAATCAATAAACATTGAGTTAAATGGTAAATACGTATTAGTTTTGAATTGATGTCATTGAATTGTACGTGAATTAAATGGAAATTGCTAGTGATATGATTTAAATTATGAGCATGAGAAATTACGAATTGAATGAAATGGAAATGAAGCATTAAATTGCATGAGTATGTATCGGGTCTCGCAGGCCCTAATTATTATGATTATAATATTTTGAGGATATATTGTGAAAAGTTATAGAAACATGTTAATTATTTTGAAAGTTTTAATTTTGATGAAATTTTATAACTCGGTTAAATACGTTTACAAGTGTATGTGTTTTGGTAATGCCTCGTACCCTATTCCGGTGTTGGATACGGGTAAGGGGTGTTACATTTAGTGGTATCAGAGCTACGGTTTAGTCGGTTCTCGGACCAAACGTAGCATATGTGAGCCTAGCTATACATGCCACGTTATTTTTTACAAGAGTTTTTACTAATATTTCAAATTTCAAGTTTAAACCTATACCGACTTTTATTTATTTTAAGTCTACCTATTACAATACATATATAATAATTAAGTTTTTCTCTCATGTTATTTCACTACTAATCAAATAAGTTTTTTTTTCTCATTATGTAACATCCCTCGCCCGACCTGTTTAGGGTTTAGGGTTTCAGGGTTTAGGGTTTAGGGTTTTAGGGTTTAGGGTCGAAGGTTAAGGGTTTAGTGTTGGGGGTTTAGGGCTGAGGTTTGAGGGTTGAGGGTTGATGGTTTAGGGTTTAGGGTTTATGGTTTAAGGTTTTAGGGTCTATGGTTCATGGGTTCAGGGTTCAAGGTCTGGGGTCTGGGGTCTGGGGTTTTAGGGTTTGGGGGTTTAGGGTTTTAGGTTTAGGGTTTAGGGTTTATGGTTTTAGGGTTTATGGTTGTAGGCTTTAGGGGTTAGGGTTTTAGGGTTTTAGAGTTTTAGAGTCTAGGGTCTAGGGTCCATGGTCTAGGGGTTTAGGGTTTGGGGTTTGGGATTTGGGGTTTGGGGTTTGGAATTTAGGATTTTTTAAGGAAAATACTGGGCTATTATTAAAATACAAAAACACGAACCATCAGGACTAAAGACCGACTCCAAAACGAAATAGGCCCAAAGCAAAACGAAAGCTTGGAAAAACAGGCCTAAATTTATCTGGGTCTAAATACTATTTAAGAAAAGATTGTATCTTCAATCCATAAAGATTGAATATAACTTTTCCAAAGTACTATATTTTTCAAAAAAATGAAATAAAATTCAAACCATTTTTAAAATAAATAATAAAAACTCTTTCTTCCTTCATCTCCCTCACGTTCGGTGTTCCCTTTCTTCTCTCCCCATTTTCCCCTTTCTTCTACTAATTTTCTTTTCTCTCTTCCTCCTTTATTGTCCTTTCTAACAAACCGCTGCCGCTGCTTCCACACACTTTCCAGCGTCTTACCTCCGATCAGGCCAGCTTCCTTCCCATCATTCGAAACTTAAATCCTCAAATATATCTATCCAATCCATTGTTTCTCATTTCTTCGGCGATTCTCTCTCACCCTAGGTCTCTTTTCAACGTTTTCCTATCATTCTATTTTAGCCTTGGGTATCTAGAGGCCAAAAAAACACACGCTATAGTAGGAAGAGAGTTTTCGTGAGAGAGAAACCCTATGTTTTCTCTGGCGTTTCTGGTTTTTGTGATTTTTGAAATTCGCTGCTTAAACGGAGACTCATTTCAGGTATCAATTTCTTTTTTAGTTTCAGCTTTCGAAATCTCTGTTTCGTTTCGTCTTTCAGATCTATAGATGTCGGTCTTGTTCTTCATTTTTGTTTGTTTATCGTATACTATATGTTGTTCTTTATTTTTGGATTGTTTGTTTCCCTCTGTTTAATATTTTAGCTTATGTGTTATTTTCTATTTCTTTTAAATCTTTGCTTACCAGAATACTAATTGCTTAAACAAAAATCATCCGTATGTAAATTGTTTACTGCATCTGTGTTGGCTTGATTTTGGTTCTAGGAACCCTGCGGGAGTTGTGACGCATGTAGAGTTTATTTGGTAGTTTTTCTGGATGGTAATAAAATGTCTTTTTAATTCGTTGTGAGTTGTGACATTCTGTTTCTTAGTTTTCTCAAAAAGTCTGTACTTTAGTTTTAAAAAATAGTAATAATCTAATTGGGATGCTTGTTGATATTGATAAGAATTGGAGAATTTCAACCAATTTGCTAATTGCAGAGGTTTTTGTCGATTTGGGTTTCATGATTATATATGGTGGAGATTGTCATGATTCGTGTATGCATATATATTTTCTTTTTCATACTGTTGGGTGCTTGCATTAGTCAGTAAGTGTTGGGTATATTTTCTTTAAAATACTTGGGATTGTTTGTGTTCTGTTGGGTATGGTTTGCAAATGGATTTTGATTGGAAGTTTTAGGTAGACCCATGGTATCTCTGTATATCAGCTGAATGGGAAGTTCTGTGTGATTATTGATATATCCATGTGGTGAAAGTACTCTGATTTTGGTTAAAGATAGAATTATATTCATCTGTGTTACCTAGCCTTACATGAAGGGAAATTGAGTTGTAGTCTTTTAAGTAAATAGGTTCTATGAGACTGATTAACAGAATTTTAATTTTCTTATTGGTTGATGGTTTATGAGACTGATAAAAAGATGTGTTGGATATATTCTCTAATGATGTCATAACTAATTTCTTGTTCATTTATTGTCTTAGTTAATTTGATGCATGCTGGTTCTGAATAAATTTTTTTTCTTTTGATTTTTCTGTTTTGGGTTAGCTTACAGGATTTAAAGATTGTCTTTGGTCAATCGTTTGATAATTATTACCTTATACAAGTGCTGTTTGATTTTCCTTTTTCAATGTTGTCATAGTGTATAAATGTTGAGGGTTAAATATTTTAGAATTAAAAGCAAATTGACATGATATATATAGCAATTATAATATTATTTAATTAATATTATACAATTAATATAAAATGAAATTAAAAGCAAGATGTTTGGGAGTATGATTCGGTACTTTCAACGAAACCCAAGCCGAAAATGAAGCCAATCGAGTTGAAAACGTCGCCTGAGCAAACGCAGACCATAAGCAGAGTGTCACCTTTGACATTCTCAAGGAGCATGGGCCCCTCACCGTCGGTGATACTTGGGAACGAATCAAGGTCAGTTGTTTAGTAGACTATAATCTGTATTCATTGTGTATCTATATTTGTTGTTTCCACATCTAATTAAGCCAAGCCCAAGAGTGAAGTAAGGGCAGTGCAGTTTTATCGTTGCATAATTTTAGGATCTTGAATTCCATACGATATTGTTTTTTCATGCTTTACTTGCCTGTGCTCGACATATTGGAGTAGAAATGTGTTTATGAGTTCAGGAGGTTGGACTGAGAGGACTTACAAGCAAGAGGCACATGAAGATCGTGCTGAGATGGATGAGAGGGAGACAAAACATTAGGCTAATATGCAACCATGTGGGGCCTCACAAACAATTTCTGTAAACAACTTGGTTCACTAAACCAAGCATCAGCCACGCAAGAGCTGTCCATAATTCCTCAACTTCTACAACTAGTTTTTCTGTCGATACTTCTAGTCCAAAGTCGTCTTCAGGTTAGGTTGTACCACGCTTTTGCTGGCTGTAATACCATCACATGTACTGTTTTTTTGCAATAATGTAATACAATTGTTCTGTTGTCATGTTGTGGAAATTTTACCCTCTTCTTCCCTTATATTTTCGATTTTAATGTACAAGTTCCAAGTTCGATTACTTATCATCATTTCTGCCATTCAGATGGCTCTATAAAAAAATGAAAAACAAAGTAAAAGAGCTAAGAATTTATTAAGAATTTTTTTTGCTTTTGTTCCAGTGATCAAATTTTAAAGAAGCATAATGGAAATTTGAAATTTCACAGATGCTAGCTGGTGATCAGGGTGGAAAGTAGATCATTGGGATATTGAAATGATCAAATGACTTTTATCTTCAGTTCTGCTTACTTGATGGTTAACCACTTGAATGTCAAATAATGCTCAAGAACCTATTATTTGCCTATGCTTTAGGGAATAAGAGGCATTTATTTTTAGTATATAAGTAGTAAAAACCTGTCATCCTTCTTTAGGTCTTGAAGGAGGCCTCTAGGCTTTATGCTGCAAGTTGGGTAAGAGATATTGGTCATGATCTTAGACCAAACGATTATAAGAAGGATGATGGGACTGAAGGTAAATCCAATGGAGATAAGAGTAGGAGTACAACCTTCAACCTTGGAGGATATTGGTGGGGAACTTTACTTCGTGGTTTCTTATCTTGAAATGTTCTGATGTATAAGTTGTTTGTAATGAATCAAGAACTATATAGCATGACTTGCAAAATATGCGGCATATTATATGTGCAATAAACCGTTAGATTCATGCTTGAGACATCTTATAGAGGTCAAGGAACAAAGTCCCATAATGCTTGAGTTCAGTAAGGTTTTCATTTCAATTTCCTTTTTCAGTAGAACTTGTCTGGAGGTTCAATTTCCTGGTCAGAGTCATCCGTGACTGCATTTTGTTTTTTATGTTGTTGGCACCTGTGTTCAAGTCTTAGATTTTATGCTTCCATTGGCATATTTCTGGTGAATCCCTTCTTCACCGGGCCAAGGTTCACTTGTTAAGGAAGATATTAAATTACTGTTTATCTCCCAACAGTCTTAGTTATCTGGGTTTCATTGTCTAGAGCCATTACAGTGACGATCGTACCGTTATCTTATGCTACCCGGGTACTTTTTTTTCTTTTTTTAGTATCACCCTGAAGAATGATAGCATGCTGTGCCATCTGCCAACATTCTATTTTCTGAAATTTTAATATATATTTCTTTAATTGATTTTAGAAAGGAAATTTTTAACTCATGATAATTTTCTACTTATTTTGTCATCATTTACCTTGTTGGTACAGCTTCTCTTTTTCAACTAAAATTTTTTAGGCCAAATTTCTCTCGTCTCACCCATTTTTCTGGTATTATAGTTTATCTTGTTGAATTTTACATGGTTTAGGGTTTATGATAAACCATTTCATAAAAAATTACATGCTTTAATTTATACCCTTTTTCATGTACATAAGCATATTACCAATTAAACACTTATCATTTCAATGTATTTCATTAAGACTAAGCATGATATAATCCAATCATAAGCTTGGCACAAGCCTAAGTATCATCCACAACTCATGTTATAGTATCAACTCATAAATCACTTGAAATAACATAAGGTAAGTCATATACATGAAAAACATCATTTGAAATCTTCAATTTCATGAGCGTAAACATACTTTCATTGAACATTACCTTTTCATTCATTGTCATAAATTCATGACATAAGTGATTTGAATACTTACCATTCTTTCCCTTTTTAGACCCGTTGAACTACTTAGAATAATATCGAATATACGGGAAAGCTCACACAAAGTGTGATAAACATATAGTCATAGCTGACATGAACTGTAAAATGAGTCTACTCAAACAAGCTGTCGGTCGGAATATAAGCTACACGATGCTGCTTACACAAGCTATCGAGTATCCGCAACTAATGCCGGACCTCAGCCATCGGTAGGAAATTTAAGACCAACATTCGAAACATGATAACCTGGGTTTGCTCACACAAGCTGTTGTTCGGAACGTAGCTACATTGTGCTCTTCACACAAATTGTCGAGTATCCGCAACACATGTCGGAACTCAGCAATCGGTAGGACATTTACGACCAGCACCTAAAATATGGTAACACTAATGACATATTATTTGTATCCTATATATTTCTAAGGTTCAAACGAGGCTCGATAGTCGTTGTACGTCGTTGAATTTTCATCGTTTCTTGACAAGATAAATTGCGTAATAACATATATAGATTGATTCAATCACAATAGAATCATATACTAACATTTAATTTAATCAACATTATACGAAATTCAATTCATACGAACTTATTTGACTAAACTGTAAAAATGACAAAGTATAGGGGCATTTTGGTAATTTTTAATTCTCCTTGATTTTTCACTCGGTCTTGATCATGCTAGCTTTCACCATGGCCGAACCTTAAGAATGACTTCTTCTCCTTTTTCAATTCAGTGAAGAAGAAAATGTAAATGATGGTAAAACATTTTGGTTTTATTTAATTTAATTGAATAATTACTATTTTACCCTTAAAAACTCAACCAAATTTCACCAAATGCCAAATCATGTTCATCCACTATCCTCTAAACTGGTTGAATTACTACTTTAGGCCCTCATTTCATGCATTTATATTCATTAGATACAAATAATGTTATGACCATTAAATTTTATTTTTACAATTTAGTCCTTTTTAATTGATTAACTATCGAAACATTAAAATTTTTCAACGAAACTTTAATATGACCTTTATAATATTTATAAAAATATTTACGACTCGATTTATAGAAACGAGGTCTCGATACTTTATTTTCTAAAATCACTTGACCTTAAGGTCTTACCACTTGAACTTAATTAATCATTTGAATAACATGAATTATCATATCAAAAACCTTTTTTAAAACCATATTCGACTTGTAAATATTAACTAATAATATTTAGGAACTTACTCGTTGGATTTGTGGTCTCAAACCACTATTTCTGACACTACTGAAAACGATTTGTTACAATAATGGCTTCTTTTTTGGGTTGTAGGTATTGGTCTTGTTGTTTGTTATGTTGGGATAGCTTCCCTATTCTTTTTGGTTTGTGATATTGGGTTTCTTTTTAGGGTCAGGTTTTAGGTGTTGGTGCTTGAGATTTTGGTCTTGTTTTAATAGTTAATGAACTTAGTCTGTCTTGTGCTCAGTCTGTATCAGCTTGATTTTAGTGGTTTGATTGGTTTCATGTCGAGTTGGTATGGTTCGTTTCGATTTGGTTTGCGTACATCAGTTATGGTTTGGTATTATTTCAATTTTAGTTTAGTCTGTCCTCATTTTTTTGTGTTGATTTTTTGACTGATTTGCAATTATTTTGGTTGTGGTTTTGGGACCTTTTTGTCCGGTTCTATTTTTTTTTGGTTTGTTTCTAGTGATTTAGTTTCCTGTTTATGTTTTTTAGTGCCCAGTTTTGTTTGATATTGTCGGGTTCGATTTTGTTTATAATCGATACACAACTTGTCTATTTAAATCATTGGATGTAGGTGTCGGTGTTGTTGTCCTTTTCGTTAGTTTATAGTTACTATGTTTGTATTTTTCCGATTTGTATTTATAAGATTTTATTGCTAAGATATGTTTCTAAAAACTAGCAAATATAAACTCAAATCATAATTTTTTTATGATACAAAACTCTCTGCTCCATCTTTAATTTTTAATGCGTACATAAATATGTTTTTCTCATTTTAGGAAAATCTTCAAAATGGCTGTCCGCCATGTGATTAGCCGGTTTAGTAAATTCCTATTGGAACAGACTGAAATACTAGGTATTTTAAGATATCCTGGTTTGAGAATAACATGTAATCTTCAATAAAATTAAAAACTTATTTAATAAAATAATATGTATCACAATATTTTTAAATATTATTAAAAAATTATATTTATTGAACGAATAAAAAATATTATTTAAATCATATTAAACATTAGTGGAGAAATAAGTCAAATCGAAACTTCTCTTCTTATTAATTTGAAATGCCCAATAACATCTCAAATTTTAGGCTTCTCTTTGCTTGTCACCATACTTAATATCACTAATCTATCAAATTTTGACTTACTTTTTTAATTCTTTATATATTTGATATAGTAAATAGAATTATTTTAAAAATAAATATATTCAGACATTGAGAATATTAAAAATGAGTGTATTAAATAAAAATTTGAAAGCTAAACAACTCAATTATCACTTTATTAAATGAGTGCATTAAATAACTAGTTACCGTTGGCAGGAGAAGAGCCCCTCTGCCTGTTTTCATCAGTCTTTTCAAACCCCCTTCCTTTCCCATCGTTGAAAATTTAAATCTCTCTCCTTCACTTTCCCAATTCTTCACCATCTCTTTCTCTTCAAAATTTTCCTCTCTCATCCGTTTTCTTCTCTTCCTTCTCAATCGTTTCTGTTTTTTTTCTGATATGGAAATCACTTGCTTCATCCATAGATTTTGGGTTTTCAGCCCTAGGAAATATTGTTTCGGTTCGTCTTTTCAAATCTATGGATGTCTTTGTGGTTGTTCTTGTTGGATGCTTTGGGAAAGAAAGAAACTCTGGCTCTGCAAGATTTCACCAGCAATGGCCTCTCTTTTGCAGTCAATCTCTATTACATTGATTCTTATCCCAAATAGACACGCTATTCCCTTCATCGTATTGCACGGTAATGTTATTATCCCAATATCTTTTCTTTTCAATTTTAATGTTCATATGCACTCTCCCATGGCTTAAATTCATTATTTATTGCCCTAAAACTTGAGATAAATGGGGATTAGATGCCAGTTTAACCTGATACCCATATTTCTTTTATGGACATAATGCTTAAAGTTCAACTAAGACCACACAACTTCATTTCTGGTGAAATTGTTTAAGCAGTTGTGCCTTTGTATAAATTGTTAAAATTCTGTTAAATGTACGGGTTAAACATGGTTCTACTTATCAGGGAATTCGTTTGACAATAGGGTTATGCTGATAACGCTTTCTGCATAATATGGTGACTAGTCTAGCAGTCTGTGGAATCGACCAAACTGAATAAAGTAAATTAAAAACAATCATCATGTGTTTCTTTAATTTTCATTTTTCTTGAAGTATCCGTGTTCAACACATTCCCGGCCGTGGGTATAGCATATGACCCTCCAAATACATGAAAAGGTTATGTTACTCGGACTTGGGTGTAAGTGTTGGACATAGGCATCTGACTTGAGTATTTTCAGTTTTTTCTATGATTGCATGTATTTGGAGGACTCTTGGAGGACCATATCTCGATGCCCATGTCCGAGCATGTGTTGGAGATGAATTCAGACACAGTAGTTATTTAGGCAAAATGAAGAGTTGGGTTAAAATATAGTGAAAAACTTACCAAAAAAAAGTCAAACATACCCATATGAGATGCGTGCCTCTACTCACACCCACTTGAGTCCAAGTAACATGTACTGAGTGTTGGTGCACTCATATGGCCCTCTGACTGTTTTTTTCACTCCAAACTATCAAACTGGATGAATTCTAATGTTTGTTAGTCAGATGTTTCAATTCAGTTTTGCCCTTTGATTTTTATTTGATCAATAGGGACTATGCCTAACAAGAAATTCGGAGGAACCTTCACATATTGTATCCATGTTCGACTACTTATGGTCTAAAACTATTGCTACAATATTGTGGCCATTGCATGTCTTACCAACAAAGTTTGTCTACAAAAAAATCCGCTCTGCTATTGGGATACGAAAGGTTTGATATATTAGCTACATAAACTTATTGAAAAATTATCTTCCAGCTTCAAAGTGAACTCTATTTATCAATCAATAAAACCTGCATGTATTGTCTATGTTTCGCCTACTCTTTCATTTTTCTTTTCTTGAAGTACTTAGGTCTGACACTTGTGTTTGACATATCACTGGACATTGTTTGGGGATATTAGCCGAGCCTTCAAATAAATGGAAAAGCATATGCAAAATTAAACATATCAGTGTTGCTTACATACCCGTATTTGACACTCACACCTGTGTCATATAACGTAGTGTATTGCAATTGAAAATTAAGAAACCTTACAAAGGAGAAAAAGAAGAGGAACCCATATTATTATTTTTCCTTTTATGTGCAAAGATCCTTGTTGGAATGTTCCTTTTATTTTTCTTTGTTCAGCATTTCTAGTATTTCTGTTCTGGGTTTTATTGATTATTTTCTATCATCCTCTAGACTGCCAACAGCGGAGGTGGAAGTTTGGCAACGCATATTGAAAAGTTTTATGAGGTTAGATGCTAATATGTTTTTAGTTTTCAAATGAAAAGGTTCCTAGTCGATTTATCTCTTATTTTATGATGGCTCGTATGTGCAGACAATTGGTCTGGAAGTGCAGAATGGATATGGTTTAATAGAAACATCACCTTCCATTGCTGGTCGACAACCTTATTATAATGTAAGACAGCTGTAGGTCTTTCTATTATAATATTCAACTGAAACTATTCTCTTTCTTCCATGCTACCCCTGATAGAACATGTGATTTCTCCTAAGCAATGTGAATAAATTCTTAAAAAGAGAACTAATAGTTATATATCCGTTATCTCTGTTGCTCCTGCTCTTATTTTTTCTTGTAGTACACGCGTCTGACGCTTAGACAGACTTGGATACAGGGATATGTCCCTACAAAAACATTCCAATGCATGGAAAAGCTTAAAAAAATTGAACACACGTACATTGGATACATATCCGTATATAAGGCTCGCACCTGACTCCAAGTAACTAGCTAGAAATCTACTTTTTTAAATACAGGATATTGGGGAAAAATGTGTTTGAGATCAATTGAAAAGTAAACATGTTATGCTGGTACTATCTTTTCTTGCTAAGTTCCTTAATTGGATCAAAGGAAAGGATCTATGTATGTGCTTTGGTATTAAAGTGAGTTTAAGAGAGTTTTCGTAAGCAGTTAATAAAATGTAAAGAAAAAAATAAAACATAAATGGGGATTTTGGTTTTCAGGTTTACCATTCACTGTTTCGCTCTGTGTTTGAAATCTATGGATATGGGTCTGTCTGTTTCTTTTTGGTTGCTTTTTCGGAGACTGATTTCAGGTATGAATCTTTACTTGGGTTTACTTTTTCATTTCTTTGCCTTTGTCTTTGTTTTTGTTTTTGTCTTTTGCCTTTTCATTTCTATTTTATGGTTTTTGGTTTTCAGGTTTAGACATCACTGTTTCGTTTCGTGTTTCAAATCTATTGATCTCGATCTGTTTGTTCTTTTTTTTTTGTTTCCTGTGTACTTTTTCGAGGTACAAATCCTAAGTTTTCTCCTCTGTTTCTGTTTTTTATGAATTATGCAATCCCCCTAACTATGTTTTTTTTATGGGAACATCTCTGTTTTTTAGTTTTTGATACATGCTTTTCACTTGAATTTATTTGAGTTTTTTTTTTCCTTCTCTTTGCCAAATCCGAGTAAGGTTATCAAGCTTGAGTTCAACTTGACAATGACTGAATTGATTTGAGTTTTACTTGTAGCTGAATCCAAGTGACTTATGCGCACATGTATCTGGTTTTTACCCCTAGTATTGATGTTCATTTTTTAGATATGAGAGTTACACATTTTAATTTTAGATTAATTCTAGATGGTTGAGCCATGCATGATTAGTTGATTAAAGATTTTACTTACTCCGATGAATCAAAATAACTTTCTTTTGTGATAAATGTTCTCTTTCTCATTCTGTATGTTGGATTGATCTTCATGTTTAAATTATCCAAATTAAATGCTAATTATACTGCTATGACAGATCTCTGGTTAAACTTATTGTGAAGGGAAACTATTTGATTCTAAATGCTGCTTTTAAAATATTTTTGGATTACCTTGCAGTGGAATTCAAAAGTGGATATCTTCAAGCCCCAATGCTATTAAATTAATAGTATTTTCATTCATAAGGATCAGCTTGGCATACACGGAGTTGAAGAGAATTTATGAGGTGATGGCAATTTTTGTGAAACTAAAGTTGAATTCTGCAGATTCCTTGTTAATGCTTTATGTTGTTATGCACTCTCCCATGGCTTAAATTCATTCTTTAATGCCCTAAAACTTGAGATAAATGGGGATTTTAGATGCCAGTTTAACGTGATACCCATATTTCTTTTATGGATATAATGCCTAAAGTTCAACTAAGACCACATACTTCATTTCTAGTGAAATTGTTTAAGCAATTGTGCCTTTGTATAAATTGTTAAAATTCTGTTAAATGTACATTCAAGGTTAAACATGGTTCTGCTTATCAGGGAATTCGTTTGACAATAGGGTTATGCTGATAATGCTTTCTGCAGAATATGGTGACTAGTCTAGCAGCCTGTGGAATTGACCATACTGAATAAAGCAAATTAAAAACTATCATCCTGTGTTGCTTTAATTTTCATTTTTCTTAAAGTATCCATGTTCAACACATTCCCGGACGTGGGTATAGCATATGACCCTCCAAATACATGAAAGGTTATGTTACTCGGACTGTGGTGTAAGTATTGGACATAGGCATCTGACCTGAGTATTTTCAGTTTTTTCTAGGATCGCATGTATTTGGAGGACTTTTGGAGGACTATATCTCGATGCCCATGTCTGAGCATGTGTTGGAGATGAATTCAGACACGATAGTTATTTAGGCAAAATGAAGAGTTGGGTTAATATAGAGAAAAACTTACCAAAAAAAAAGAGTCAAACATACCCATATAAGATGCGTGCGTGTCACATGTACCGAGTGTTGGTGCACTCATATGGTCCTCTGACTGCCTTTTTCGCTCCAAACTATCAAACTGCATGAATTCTAATGTTCGTTAGTCAGTTGCTTCAACTCAGTTTTGCCGTTTGATTTTTATTTGCTCACAAAAAAATCCACTCCGCTATTGGGTTAGAAAAGGTTTGATCTATTATCTACCTAAACCCTAAACGTTCCTTTCTCCTTTCTTAACTACTGTTTTTTCCATTCTTTTCAAATTTTTTCCTTCTGTCCTCTTTCTTTCTCCCAGCCTCCTTTCTTGTCCTTTCTTTCTTCACACACACAAATACGGTACATTAGGTAGAGAAACCCTAAGTTTTGTTTATCGTTTCTGTTATTTGTGATTTTTGAAATCCCCTAATTCATTGGAGATTCATTTCATGGATGAATATGTATTTAACTTTGTTTCTTTCCTTTTCATCTCTGTTTTTAGTTTCAAATATATGCTTCTGTCTACTACTCTTTTCAGTGGACTTTTGCCAGGGTTTCCTGTTTTCTTATTCAAAGAGTCACTGCTACGTTCTGTTGAAATTATGGATCTCGGTGTGGTAAGTTTTGGTTCTTTATCTTGTACTATATGTTCTTTTTTTTTCTTCAATTTGCTTGTTTCCGTCTACCTTATATTTCCTTTTATTTTTTTCTTTGCTAAATACTGTTTCGGTTTCTCTTTTAGGGCTTCTGTTTTGGCGTTTGGGCCTGTGCCCTCCTTAGTTTATGGCCTTTTGGGCTTTTATCCCGCTTGGAGGCTGTCTGACCCTATTTGCAAATGCACAGTAAGTTGCTTCTATTGTGAAAGTCTCTAAATCTGTATTCTCTTTTTGCATACTGGTTTGTGATCCATCTTTTTGCTCCGGCCACGGATTTGGTTTTGTTTTCATTTTTTTAGTGTTTTGGGTTGGGTTGTTTTGGAATGCGTTTGAGCTGTTTTTATGTCCAGTTTTCTTTTGATAGTATTTAATTTTAAAAAGATTAGTAAAATATTTTTGAACATAACTGTTTAATTTTGAAGCAATTGTTTTAAAATTGAATAAGTTTAAAAAAATTTAATATAATTTAAATTTTTAAGGATTTTTACTTCTCTCTGTTAATTTGTCCAAAACAGTAGTAGTGATTTAAAGAAGGTTTTAATTACCTTAAATGTTACCGTTGCATTATTTGTAATCTGAACCTGCTTTTATGTTATTTGGACATCATGCTTTGGATTTTTCTGTTTAGTTGTAAAGAATTTTTTATCCGGTACAGATTTTTAACCGGCCTGCTGTAGTTAATTTTCTTTCTTATTCTGCTCCGACTTTATTCCTGTCATATAGTGCCTGAATAGCTTCTTCAGTAGTTGCTTCTTTTTGTCTGGATAATAGTTAGATAGAAGTATAATTTGTTCCGAACTTTCTTATTGCCGGCAGTAGGACGACATTTTCCGGAAATTAATTAACTATCCGTAAAAACTGGCCAGGTTTTTTATGGTTTTAATTTTTGAGTTCGGTGTTTTGATGTTTAGAAATTGCTGTTTTGCTAAGTGTTATTATTGAGGTGGCCTGTGACTTACTTTGTTGTTTTATGCTGTTTATTTCATTCTGTTATTTTCTAAATAAGAGGACCTAAATTAAAAAAAAAGGTGTCTAAAAAAATGACAGATACATCAACAAATAATATATGAAAAGAAAACATTTCTTTTAATTATTCTTCTGGAGCAATTTACATAATATATATAATTATTTCAATAGTTTTCCACTCTTTATGGAAATGCGAATTACCCACTAAACGATCAAAACCGGCGTATAGGATTCCAGACTGGGACATTCTGTTTCTTAGTTTTCTCAAAAATTCTGCAGTTTTAAAAAATAATAATAATCTAATTGGGATGCTTGTTAATATTGATAGTAATTGAAGAATTGGAGAATTTCAACCGATTTGCTAATTGCGAAGGTTTTTTTCGATTTGGGTTCATATACGGTGGAGGTTGTCAAGATTGTGTATGCATATATGTTTTCTTTTTCATACTGCTAGGTGCTTGCATTCATTAGTAAGGATTGGGTATATTTTCTTTAAAATAGTTGGGATTGTTTATTCTTAATAGAACTTTGGATATGTGGTAAATATTTTTGTTTTAGGGAGTAAATTCTGGTACAGAAATTCCATGGTAGTCTAACATCATCTATGTATTCAATTGAATGTGTTTTCCCTCTTTTAAGGATTCAGAAAGTGATTTGTTTGTAATTTATGCTTTTGGTTGGTTTAAAATAGTTTAACTATTTTAATGTGACAGTCCAGATAGCCTAATGGTCTCGTGTATAAAACTTTGGATGTGGTAAATATTTTCGTTTTAGGGAGTAAATTCTGGTACAGAAATTCCATAGTAGTCTAACATCATCTATGTATTCAATTGAATGTGTTTTCCGTCTTTTAAGGATTCAGAAAGTGATTTGTTTGTAATTTATGCTTTTGGTTGGTTTAAAATAGTTTAACTATTTTAATGTGACAGTCCAGATAGCCTAATGGTCTTGTGTATAAAACTTTGGATATGTGGTAAATATTTTCGTTTTAGGGAGTAAATTCTGGTACAGAAATTCCATAGTAGTCTAACATCATCTATGTATTCAATTGAATGTGTTTTCCGTCTTTTAAGGATTCAGAAAGTGATTTGTTTGTAATTTATGCTTTTGGTTGGTTTAAAATAGTTTAACTATTTTAATGTGACAGTCCAGATAGCCTAATGGTCTCGTGTATAAAAAACTGCTTTCTAGTCTGATGTGCGGCAAAAGAAAAATCTCTGATTGGCTGGATTATAAGTACTGTGAAACCAGTCAACCATCAGTAAATCGGCCCATATGAATGACTTTAATTAAATAATTCCCTGTGAAACTCTACAATAATTAGTTTAATCGATCTGTCCTTGGGATATGTAGTACTATTTCTGTCCATATATAACTCTACAATAATTAGGTTTTCTTTAAAATAGTTGAGTGGAGGTCATCGACGAACTTAGTTGGAACTGTTTGTGTGCTGGTGCTTATATGATTTGGAATTGGATTTTGATTGAAATATTCGGGTAATATCTAAATGCATGGCCTGGATGGAATTAGGGATGCAATTTAACTGAAAATGTTGTTTTATATTACAAAGTAGTTACAATTGTTTATTGTGTTGCATTAGAAGATGTTAACTAGGTGTTGTTTTCTTTCTTATGAAGAACGCGGTATATTTGCCTTTTTTGATCTTACGATGAGAGTTTTCTTTTTAAGTTTCATATTTGAATCGTATTACTGATTTATTTTTCAAAAAATCCAAATTACTCATTTTTCGCTTTGGTATTGTTAATTATGTAGAAAACGAAGGTTTCTCTTTTGTGGACGTCGGCCATTCATATCAACCCAAGGTATCTCTCTACAATCTAATGGTTAACAATGGAAGTTTAATAAAACCGTGGGTTTTTTAGCTGCTTCCATGTAATTTTCTTCTTCATATCTGGAAAATATTACTATGTAATTCAGAAGTACTTCTGGGTAAGTCTTTTTTTCTCAATTTTCTACCTTAACTATTGATTAAATCATTCATCTCACATTCTTTTCCTATTTAGATACATACATATATTTTAATGAATTTGGGTCTCCCTGGTATTCTAGGTGATAGTTTATTTTTAATAGAACTTTGGATATGTGATAAATATTTTTGTTTTGGGGAGTAAATTTTGGTACATAAATTTGCATATTAGTCCAACATCGTCTATGTATTCAATTGAATGTGTTTTTCGTCTTTTAAGGATGTTGCTTATGGACTCCTTGACGAAGATATCTTTCAGTCGCTGCTGCATGAGAGGCATGATACTATGAAAGTTGTTAAAAGTGTGCGAGAATTCGGTTCTTCAAAATCGTTTGGGTGTATTTAAAGCTGTTAAAGCTGCATTATATTTGTTAAGGAATAAGAAAACACTAAGTAAATCATACCGAGTTTTTAAAACATAGGCTTTTCTTCTTTTTTCCACGTCCTGCTTTTTTCTCGTTGAAGATTGGGGACTTTTGCGCTCGTAATAAAGCTAGGTCCTGATCGACCAAGTAGTCCTATCTATCCACCTCTCCAAACACAATGTATTGACCACATCTGCTGCCATGTGATGTTTGGAAATAGAATCGAGTCCTTGTAAATAAGTACTGAATTTATTTCACAACGTTTTAATAAGCACTAAATTTATTTTACAACGTTTTAGTAAGCACTGAATTTAATTCATTCTTATTCTGCACCCGGGATATCCCTGTGATATCCCGTACCGGGATAAGCTATTCCAAGATTATTCCCGTTGTATTCCATTCCGGTTCAATATTTTTAGTGTCCGGTTCGGCTGTTTTGGCAGCCGGTTCAGATTTTTAACCTGTCTGGACCGGGTTACCTGGCGTAGTTATTCCAGCGTGGGATATCCCATTCCACGAATATCCTGGCTTGGGATATCCTACTCCAGGGGCAGCCCGGCTTGGGATATCTTATTCTAGGGATATCCCGGTTTGGGATCTAGGGGTTTGAGGCTTGGGGCCTGGGTTTTGGGTTGGGCTGGTGTTTTTGGGCTTTTGTTTCAGTGTTTGGGGCTTTGGATCTCTTAAGTTTTGGATTACTGGGTTTTGGACTATATCAGATAGTGATTTCAGGGACCAAAATATATACTCAAAATTTATTAGCCTTGTAAATTATTAAAAAAGAATTGAGGATGAGGTTTCTTTTTAATTGAAATGGGCTCTTTTTATAATAAATCCAACAAGTCAACTCTAGGCCATTGATGACTTTAATCCAACAAACCAAATGGACTGTCTGAATGAGGGGAAGAAAATAAGGAACCAGCCACTAAGAAATGAAGCTTCTCTCTCCTTTGTTATAGGATTTATGAATAACCTCGATTTCAATCTCTCTCCTCCTGATATATCTCGGCATTCTTTCTATCTTCGTCAGTTGGGTTTTGGCTCAGATCGACTCCCGGCTAAGAATTTGTGCCTTTGTTTCGCAGTTCGAATCCTTATTTCTCTTCTCCTAAAGATTCTTCTCATTTGAATCTTTGCCATTATCGTTTTTACACAACTTTTGGTTTGGAATTACGGGTCGATCATTTGAATCTTTGCCATTATCTGTTTTGGAGTGTGGTGTGTTTAACTGTTTTGCCATTATTTGTTTCACATGTCGTGTAAATAATCGAGATTCCAATTCAAATGATGAGACAAGTGCTAGGGCTAGTCTATCCAGAATCGTTATGTTAGCTGAAGCTTTATTTGAGGTAATTTTTATTTCTTATGTTATTAGTCTGGGTAGTTCTTCTTTCTCTTTGCCCCTATCTGTTGGAGTTAATTTCTATGCATTTTAACTAGGTTCTGGATGAAATCCCCCAGCAGTCTGTGGTTTTATCTTCTCGACCTTCTGTATCTTCAATTTGATCTGTTCCCGCTTCTAATAAAGTTGTGGAATTGCTTCCTGTCAAAATTTATAACAAGTCACACAAACTTCATAATGATGAGGATGGACAGTAAGTATTTATTTTTCTCTGCTGTTTGAGAAATGTGAAGCACACTTGAATTTTTTTTTTGTTGACGGATAGTTGAAGATGAGATTTAACTGTGTGTGCCTTGACTTTAAATGGACCTGAAACAAAAGAATATGTGGTTGGCATTTTAGCTCAGAGTAAGTTATGAATTTGTATATGAGGTAAAATAAAACATAATCAGTTCTACAAAGCAGAAACTAAAAGCTTTCTGAGCTACAAATTGATAATGTGACAGTTTGATTCATATCATAACTATAATTAAGCTAATGAAAATATGAGACTAAAATAAATAATAAGGTAACTGAACTTTTTTCTTTGTTGGAGAATTTAAAGCTGAATGGCCTAAAATCAGTATCCAATCAGCGAATTAAGTGCGCTAAGAAGAATGATTGTTAGTTTACTATCACGTAGGAATTGGAATCTAGATCATTTTTGGATGCTAAGTTTTAAGTCATGCTTCCAAGTTATAGTCAGCAGTAGGCTCATGAAGGTTTGGCGTCTAACACTCTTAATGAGCTTGTTTGAAAAGGTTTAGGTGATTAGGTGCAGTAGGTCTATCTTTGGCTGACCTCATCGGTAATCCCTTATGCGGATTACGAGCCTTACTCTATGTAAAATATGAAATTTAAGTTTGATGGCATGATTTCTTAATGACTTATTAGAGAAAAAATAATTTAATTATCCTGTTTTTTACCCACAATATTGATTGAGATGAGTTCTATATGCAATTCTCTTGTCTTGAGGGCTTCAGTTTGACTTTAATATGTGAAATTATTACTTGAAGTATATAGAATAAAAGCAGTAATATGAATGAGCAAAAAGAACCCAAGAAAACTGGAAAGTGACTCCAACTGTAAAATTTGGTTTGGGTTATAGTTAAACAAATTTGGTTTTTGCTTCAGAAGCTTAAAACTTGAAAAACACTATGTAAAAAAAGTATTTTAAAATTTAAAAGACCAGTGAACTGAACTGTTAAAAAAACCAGATTATTGCTAATTAATTGCATTTTTTTTTCCAAAACCGAACTGAACCGTTATCACCTCTAATATTCACACGATATGTATTATACAGACTTCTTATCCTTGAGTATCAAAGCCTCCTTTTTCTGACCTTCTAATTGATCTAGCTAGAGGTTAATGATTTTATTGCTCTTGAATCCAATGGTAATATAGGAAATTGGGGGAGCTAGAGTGATAGGAACAGGGAAATTGAGTAGAAAAATTTGAATTTTAATCAGGCTTAGGTATTGTCTTCCTATATAGGCATATGAAGGGTGGGAGGGGGGCCGTATATGATTTCAAAGGGCCCTAACCTTCGATATGCTTTCTTTTTCAGTTACTTCATATGGCATTAGTCTGCAATCAGGCATGTTTTGAATCTTTTTTTTTTCTTTTCTTTTATATTCAATTAACAGATGTTACATATGCCTTTTGGAGTATGAAGAGGGAGATAGCATGCGGATATTTGCTTGAAACCATGAATTCCACAGAACTTGTATAGACAAGTGGCTCAAGGAGGTTCACAGGTAGGATGGATGATTATTATTGCAATGTTTTTAAATTAACATTATGGTAAATATGTGATTAAGGGTGTGCTAGATAAAATAGATGTGTCATTTCTTCCTCAGAAGTATAACATGGGTTGTAGTTACACTCCACATGTTAGGTTATCTTTAAGAACAGTGAAGTGAAACGGAAAGACCAACGGTCATATGAGGCTTGAAAGACTCATCAATATTCCCCTTTGAAAATTTTGGACAAATGAATTTTTTGTGTTATATGGTGAAACAACAAATATAGAACTGCCAAAGGATGATGCTGGCATCAAGTATAGCTTGTTGGTCCAACAGCCTTTGGAATGGCATGCAAGTGCATGTCGGAGCACGGAGATTGATAATATCTGTGAGATCATGGTAGATGGTTTTCCTGACTACCACATGGAAACCTCCAACCCCATTGATGGTTTTCCTGACTACCACACGAATTCTGTGAACTGAATTTGAATATCATGTCAAAGTTGAAGATTTGCTGAAGCTGAATATGAGAACATTTGCTAATATCCCTTTAGGGTCACAAACTGTTGATGATGTCAAAGAGATAGAATTTGTAACATCATTTCTTGTCTTTGTTCACTGTTGAATCTTGAGAATCCTTTCCTATTTTGATTGAAATTTTCTATCATTGCAGCATGTAACTTTTGTAGTTAAAATTGAAAATGGCTTCTTTAAAAACTATTTGTTGTTTACTTATAAGCGATCTTTGAGCTGTTACCAGTAGTAATTTAGATTCTTGGTCTCCAAAATGTTGGTGTATAAACAATCATGAGAAGGAAAATGTTCATTTTGCAGTCAAAAGAAATTTCATGGTTTTTATGTTTATTGATTGTAGGCTGTCAGAAAAGATAATAAGCAACGTTTTAGCCTTCTTGAGGAAAATGGGGAGCTTCTAATTTGTGCAAACCAAGGCCACACCGTCATGATGATGAATCTTTCTTAAAAATTTATCAATTTCTTCATGCTTTATCTTAATTTTCACTTTAGATTATTTTAGCTGTTGTTTTGAGCATCTTTATTTATGTCTATGCACTTCTAAGGAAGATATTGTATGTCACGTTGGCAGACAGTTGAGTCTGAAAGATATTGAAACAAATCCTTTCAGCTGATGAAATGCAATGTATGAACATCATGTCTCTTAGGTGTATCTGCATCCTCTTCCAAGTACAAGATGTCTCCGATTCCCTATTATTGTAGTATAAATTCTACTAGTTTAGGTGGATCTACAATTTATTAACATGGGGCATCATTTGTTGGCATTTCTTTGCGTCTATCACATTTATTGGTGTCAAAATACAATATGCTGAAGTGTGTCATCTGTTACTCTGTTCGGAGTAATAACCTCTAATTTGAAATGGTTGTCAGTTCTTCCAGTGCTCATGTATCAGGGTTGGGTGACCTGAACATTGCATACTTCTTGCAGCTTTCTGTCAAGTGCGATAAAAATTAGGTCTCCTTTCCAATTTTGTTGTGACATTGGAACCTCTACATATCTTGCGCATCTTTTGTTCTGCCAATGATCTGGTATTCTTTTTGGCGTTACCATCTAACATTACATATCCCTTCCTATTGTTCTATTGGAGCTTTTACTTATTGTGATGCATGGTGCATTCTCCTCCCACTGCAACATACATGCAGATGCACTTGTTCTTTCTCACTTCCATTTTTCCGTTCACTGTCTGTTACGTTGTATTTCTAAGCATTTGTCTTGTTGATTTGTTATTTTCTACTGGTTGCTATTGTGACATATGTTTAGCTTCTTTCGATGGAACATATATATTATTAATTATTGGATAGGTGGAGTATTCACTGTGTTTATTGATTGTACTATCAACAGTATTAATCTAAGTTATGCTTGCATTTGTAACTATTGTTATTACTCTCAGAAGAAAAAGAAATCTATTATTATTGCATAGGGTGTAACTTAAATTTTCTTTTGACATCATCACGATGTCCTGTTCCTAAGAAGATTGGCATCATCCTAATCGGTAAACTTTCCTTTTCAGTTTAACACGGAGGGGTATCTTCTAAGGCTTCCTCTTCCAGAATGTTGGGTGGTAAGTAAAAAATACTGTGCTTGTTTCGCCGCCATCTATTATTTGTATAGTTGAGCCAAGTTACCTCCATTCATACATACCCTGATTATTCTTTTTCTGAATGCTACAGAGAAGTTAATTGAGTACTGTTGTTCATTTTTCAGGTCTCAAAACTGCATATGCTTATTGATGCTGTCACTGAGAGTTATAACAAATATTTCTTTGGGGACGTTGGAGAGAAATATATGATTTCTTTTGGGGTGATTTTGCTGACCGGTATGTAGAATGTTCTTTATAATCTGCTTTCTGCTAATAGAACGTAGTTATAGTGTTTTATGCCATTAAGGTCTGGATTTTTTGCCATTTACAGATCATGAAAACTGAAAGTAATGAAGTTTATGCTGTTGTTATATAGCACATAATGCCTTTTTTTCTAAGGTTAAAGTTGTAAAATTCATTTGGTGGATAGTGTGTGTTATTTTATTGTTATCATTACTAGAATTCTATTGTAAGTTGGATCAGTATGTGCTTTTGACACATACATGAAATACCTGTCATGGTTGTATGTTTTTTGCAAAAAATACTGATATAATTTTTACTCTGATTAGCTGTAGTTATTTTTGTGTTATATGTACAGTCTTTAGATCTGCAATCTATGCTTGGGATTTATGTTTTTGTTGTTTGCATAGGTATATTGAAGAAGGTATTAATTATTTATCTTTAATTTCCCTCCTCCCAAAAAAAGTAATTTAAAGAAGGTATTAATTACCATAAATGTTACCGTTGTCACATGGGGCATTTAGAAAATCTATTCTTTTTGGGCAGTATGGGCAGGTGAAAAGCTGCCCGTTTCTTTAGCCTTTTCAAATTCCCTTCCTTCTCCATCATTGGAAATTTAAGTTCTCTTTAAATTTATTTCCCTTTTATTTCCCCTTTTATTCTCTGTTGTTTTTCCATTCTTTGATCTCTGTTCATCCTCTCTTCGTTTTCTTTATTGTCTCTCCCTTCCTTCCTTCCTTCCCGTTATTCGAAATTTGAATCCTCAAATCTATCTCTTCTATCCATAGCACCTCAATTATTCGCCGAGTTCTCTCTCTCTCTCTCTGTTTGAATTTCTTCCTCTCATTTTTTTAGTTTTGTTTCACCGATTGCCAAAAAAAAAACACGGAAAGACGCTACACTAGGTTTTCTTTCCGTTTCTTGTTTTTGTGATTTTTTTGAATTTCTGCTTCATCGGTGACTGATTTCAGGTATGAATCATCACTTCTACTTTGTCTATCTTTGCTATTTCATTTCGTTTAGTTTCAGATCTATTCTTTATTACTTGTATTTTCAGTGGGTTTTTTTTTATAATTTTTTTGTTTTCTCTTTATAAATCCTTTGTCTTTGCCTGTTCATCTCTGTTTTTTGTTCAGATATAATATTTATCCTCGAAGCAAAGCAAAAGGAAAGTAGGTGGGTTTGAGGATAGTTAAAAATGGTTGGTCCTGGTTCATTGGTGATTGATTCTTAGGTT
>NW_024403066.1:0-26293 GCF_007990345.1 Gossypium hirsutum | reverse complement strand
GGGTTAACGTTATAGTCCGAGAGAGATATTAATATAACTAGGGATTTCTACGGATCAAGTCAAATGAATAAATCCTTTGATTCAGAGTCAAATAACAAGTGAAGTCTAGATGGATATTTCCTAGGGTATTGTCTTAATCAATCGAATTTTCCAAAAGCTTTTCCCCAATTCTTTTGTGCACACTTAATCTAGTTAAATTAGTTTAGATAACAAATCCCTTAATTTTTAGACTAGATAATAAAAAGAAAGTATTACTAGTACTCTTGGTTCCTTGGTTAGACAATCCGGTCTTGCTAAAGCCTATACACTGTTCGATAGGTACACTTACCTTCATTGTAATAATAGTTATTTTCAAGAACGATTAATTATAAATTTTTAAAACCTGTCGCGAATATCACGTATCACCACTTGCAGTACTCCTCAACTAAAGATACCCAAAGCCTTAGACACACTACAAGCTATATAGGAATAAGTAGATCTATATCTATCAATGTAGTATAAGGTACATTATAGATAAAGAATGTACCCGTGATAACGTCTGGGCATCACCATCTCTCGGCAACGGCAGCATAAATTAGAGCTGGCTACCTCACCTCAGCGCGACCAGCACCTCTGCCCAGTGCCTCTGACCATGGCCCATACCATACCACCTCTGGCCTGACCACGGCCTCTCGGTGGCTGTGAACACCTCTCCGCGGCTGTACAGTACCCATACCAATAGCTTGCATTTGATCGAGCATCCGTGGACAATCTATGATACGAAGCTCCAATGATCCACATCTCAAACATGCCCCAATCCTTTTCCAGCACTCCCTCTGATGCGTCTCCCACAATCAGCAAAGGGCTGTGGTCCAGTAACGGAACAAGGGCCCCCAACTTTGAACTGGCCCATCACCTGGCCTTTTCTAGGCCTCAAAAGAACTTGGGGCTCTGAATCCCTCTTTTCCTACCTCTCCCTTCCCTAGTTCGGCGCTCAGCGCACTTCACATCTCCGGCAATCTCGTGTACCACAAGTAACAAATCCGCTCCCTCGTGAGCATCAGAACCCTTAGCTCCCTGAGGCCGCCCTCGAAATGGCACACCGCTCGATCAGTACCACTGCCTCGCGTATACGTTAATGCAAAAACCAGCCTCATATTAGGCCACAATTTTCCCCTGAGTCAGATTTAAAACTCCCTCCTCCAGCATCCACATAATACACCACATACTTTCCTGAAAAGTAGTCTTGAAAAATTCCCAGTCAGCTGGTCGGCTGAGACCTTTTTAAATGAAGCCACCACTGGGGCGTCATCTCGTAATAGGACACTACACCTTTAGTTCGCCGGGGGGCAATCGAGATCATCCATGATTCTTTTTGTGGCCTCGATCCAATATTCAGCCACATTAGGGGCAACTCCAGTAATTCCCCTAAAAATATCATTCCCATAGACCGAAGTCATTCCGTAACAGACCCAACAGCCCATAGCACCAGTATAGACCCAGCAACCTTCTCCAAAATCCTAACATGGCTGGGACAATGCATCGTCCCCAGCCACACGATCATGAGACCGGTCTCAGTCACAGGTGAAGCCAGCGCCTCCCTAGCTTCAATATTAGACATGTGGCCAGATGACGAAAACCCAGCCCAAGCACCTCCACGCCTCCGCTGCGACCTCTTGTACCACTCCAAGAGTACCTTTGGTACTCATTATCGAAATACGTTTATCTGTATTAACAATTTTATGCATCAGTTTATAGTTCCAGTGTTTATTAACGGAGATGTTATGAAAAATAGTATCAGTAATTCAGAGTTCGTTTTCGCGGACATAGTCTTACAACAATTTAGTTACCCCAAATAGAGTATTTTGTTAAGTCTACTACCACAGTAGTATCAGTATTTCAATTAAACAATCAATAGTTTAAGAAGACTTAGAATCGGCGTCGAGACTCGGTGTACCACATATTCAGTAAAACTTTTCAAAATACTTCCAAATCATTTAAAACATTTCTTTTTAGAAATTCCAAGATTTAGAAGAAACCCAAATCCACAGTTGAGTTTTGTAACCTAGCTCTGATACCACTAAATGTAACACCCAAACCCGGCCCGGACGTTATGTCTGAACTAGCGATATCACATTGAAATGTTTTTCGCAAAGAATAATATCGTTGAAAAACATGTTCTATATATTAACATCTTTGTGATCTTAACGAAGAATTTAGAATGTCTTTCCCATTCAAACTTAAGTTGTTTGGAAAAAGTCAATCATATTAAATTGTTATTAATTTAAAATGTTATTTCTTGCGAAAGCTTTAAAACATGTGCGTAAACGTGGTTTTGAAAACAACAATCTTTTCAAAACCCGCTTCCTACACTAATAGCATAAATCCAAATAAATAAAACCCCAAGTTAAAGCTAAAAATTTTAAAAAGCCTATCACATAAAATACCCAAAATAAACTACTCATAATTTAAAAACCCAATGAGAAAGTCTGTGCGGTGATGGTCACCTTCGAGTCCCTCACAGCACTGACCCGCCTAAGCTTGGGATTACCTTTACAGATAAACAGATGGGTGAGTTATGAAACCAGTGTGTAATCCCATATCAAAACAATCAATCAGTGAGCATATACAGTTTACGCCTAAGCCAATTCAGTACAGTTCAGTTTCAATTATGGCCTTACCATTATGTATCATATCAGTGTGGGCCTGAGCCATCTCAGTGCAGTACAGTACATTATGAAATCAAAGATCCTACCAACCAACCTCTACACTCAATGTGGGGATAAAATCAAGCAACCCATCCCTACACTCCAATTAATCACCTATGGTTAGACGTTATTCGTCTCCAAGAGAAAATAATATAACTTAGGGATTTCTACGGATCAAGTCAAATGAATAAATCGTTTGATTCAGAGTCAAATGACAAGTGAAGTCTAAGTGGATTTTTCCTTGGGTATTGTCTTAATCAATCGAGTTTTCCCAAAAGCTTTTTCCCAATTTCTCTCTGTGGACTCTTAGTTTAGTTACTTAGTTAGATAAACAAATCCCTTAATTTTAGTCTAGATAATAAAAAGAAAGTAATTACTAGTACTCTTGGTTCCCTTAGGTTCGACAATCCGGTCTTGCTAAAGCTATACTACTGTTCGATAGGTACACTTGTCCTTTATCGTGATAATAGTTATTCAAGAACGATTAATTATAAATTTTAAAACCTGTCGTGAAAATCACGTATCAAGTTTTTGGTGTTGTTCCGGGAAATTAAGATATTAGGAACACTCGGATTTTTATTACTTTACCCATTTACTTTTTTTACAATTAAAATTTTTATTTCTTTTCTAATTTTTCTTTTATTCACTCCTGGCAGGTTTTTATAGTGTATGACTAGAAGAAACCCATCAGGACCATTACTTTTTGATAGTGAGATCGATTGCACAGTTTGCAAAAATCGAAGAGAAATAAGGCAAAGCTTAAGATATACAGAGGAAGAGCAAGAGGACGATATTCACACCACAACCGAGGAGGTGGCTGAAAACCAGGAAAATCCGCTACCTCCTGCGATTGCTGCTAATTAGAATCCTGCTCCGCGTACTATATATGATTATGCTAAACCTTCTTTAACAGGAACTGAATCGAGCATAGTTAGGCTTGCGTTGCTGCAAATAATTTTAAAATGAAACCTAACACCATTCAAATGATCCAACAGTTTGTTCAGTTTGATGGTTTGCAGGATGAGGACCCAAATAAAGTTTTGTGACACTTTTAAAATCAATAGCATTTCTGATGATGCTATTCGCCTTCGGTTATTCCCTTTTTCATTGAGGAACAAAGCTAACAGTGGTTGAACTCGTTACCACGAGGGTCAATCACTACTTGGGAACAAATAACCCGAAAAAATTTTTATTAAAATATTTTTTGCCGGCTAAAACAACCAAATTACATAATGATACTCTTCTTTGTACAGATGGATTTAGAAACACTCTATGATGCATGGGAGAGATACAAGGACCTTTTAAGAAGATGCCCTCGCCATGGGTTACCACTCTGGCTAACAAGTTCAAACGTTTCACAATGGCCTGAATCCTTCGACTAGACAGATTATTAACGTAGCTGCTGGAGGAACTATCAATAAAAGACACCTGAGGATGCTTATGAATTTATAGAAGAGATGTCACTGAATAATTATAGTGACAAGTCATAAGAGCAAAACCAACGAAAACAGCTGGCATTTTTAATGTCGATTCGATCACCATGGTCTCTAATCAGGGTAGAACTTTTGAATAGAAAAATTGATGATTTTCTTGGTTCTTCAAGGTTCACCCAGTAATGCAGTGCGGAGCAAGTGAGGGTGGATCCAACAATTCAGAATACCCATCCTATGGCCACAACATAGAGAACGAGCAGTTAAATTACATGGGTAATAATCCTCGATCTCAAAATAATCCTTATAGTAACACTTACAATGCAGGTTGCAGGAGCCACCCAAATTTTTCATGAGGAGGCCAAGGAAATCAGGAGACCACCACCACCTCCAGGCTTCCAACAACCACCTTACCAACAACAACAAAATCGAACCTTTGAGGAGATGCTAACAAAATTCATCTCAGTGTTAGAAACTCGTTTTTAGAATACCAAGACAACACTGAAATCAACAAGCGTCGATCCAAGGGTTCGAAACTCAGATAGGACAGCTCACCAAATTAATATATGAACGACCATAAGGTAGCCAGCCGAGTAACACTGAATCAACCTAAGGGAACACTCAACGCAATTACCATTCAAGATAAGGAAGGGTTAGTTGCACCTGAACCAGAAACCGAGGCAAGAGACTGTGGTAAGTAAAGGTCAAGGTGAGGTGGACCACAATGACCAAAAACAAGTAAGTAAAGTGTACAACACGTGTACCATATCCAAATGCGACATGGAAGACACTCAGACGAACAATTCGGTAAATTCCTTAAACTTTTAAAGAAATTACATATTAACGTTACTATTTATTGAAGCTCTTTTCGCAGATTTTGAACGCCAGTCAAATTCTTAAAGGAGTTTTAACAAATAAACGGAAGCTGGATGAGGCGTCGCATGTAGAACTAAATGTGGTTTGCTTAGCCATACTACAGAATAAGCTGGCAACAAATTAAAAGATCCAGGAGTTTTACGATTCTTGTTTATTTGTAGCTTAGATGTTAATAATGCTTGGCTGATTTTAGGGGCTAGTATCAATGTCATGCCTTATAAAATGTTTAAACACTAGGTCTTGGGAAACCAAACAAACTAGGTGAGTATTAATTAACCGATAAAATAATTAGATTCCTTGGGGTATCATTGAAGATGTACTTGTTAAAATGACAAATTTATATTCCCAGTTGATTTCATTGTTCTAGACATAGAGGAGGATAGTAACGTTCCTTTAATTTTAGGGAGGCCCTTTTAGCAACTGCTAAAACAATAATTGATGTTAGCATAGGTGAACTCACACTTCATGTGGGAGACGAAACAATCACCCTTCAAGCTTATAATTCGAGTAACACATCGAAAATTGAAGGTGGTTGTATAAACCATAACTATTAAAACTGATCATTGTGGTGAAACCTTCCTGGCAGGAAACACGTTCAAAGAACACACCTGAGCCATGTTCGAATAACGACAAAGGACCTATCTATGAAGAACGAAGGCTACAAATTGAGGAACTAGATGAATGGCGAACACATAAACCGAAGACACACGATAATCCAAAACCACACCATGACAAGCTCAATATCTCACCAAATCAACTTAGGTTGGAGACAAAGTACTACTAAATGTAGCAGACCCTCGTATTGTCACTTCTGAACCTAACGGAGCAATCCCTTACGGTACTCAGTATTTTCCCATATGGTACAGTCAGGTATCATCCAAATTTGGCACTTTAAGGTAAATAGTACTCGTCTAAACCTTATATTGATAAAATTGATAGCAGGATGAGGAGTGTAAACTCCTTGTACCACCATGACATGCAACAGAAAGGTAAGTCAAGCTTAGACATAAATAAGCGCTTCTCAGGAGGCAACCCGAGCACAACGATGTTAACTTTTAAAATTTCATTTTGACATTAATCACTAACTGAGTCATTGAAACACAAGTTTCTAATCCATACGGCCCGACACGGGCGTGCCTAGGTCGTGCCACACCACGGTAGGAGACACGACGTGCGATACGACCGTGTGGAATAGGGAAAAATTTTTCCTTAACACCAGATACAATAAGTTGCCACGGCCGTGCAATGTTGACGTGAGACACGCCTATGTCGATAACCTGTGGTTGAAACTGAGAATTAGCACGAGCGTGCGACACGCCCGTGCCACCGACCGTGGTCGAGCCTGTCAAAATAACACGAGCGTGAGAGAAGTGAACAAAGATGGACACGACCGTGCACATGCTATGTACACCAATAAACCCAATTTCAAAAATCACGAAACACACAGGCTAAAATGAGGGCACGACCGTGTGCCCCAATCTCTTTATAAACACCTATTATTATTTTATTTTTATCTTTATATTTTGAAATTAGTTTTTATTTCCTTTTAATACTATTTATCTTGATATTTTATAATTTTATTCGGCTATTTCTTTACGAGTAATTATGCTTCTTTTTATTTCTTAAAAAGTTCCTGATTCTATCACAGTTATAAAGAGCTCCAAAGCTCATCATCACTTAGGAACTAAAAACTCCACTGGAAAAGGTTCTCCATGACTACCATGTCCTTTTCGACCACGACCATAGCTACTACCAGATATAATATTCTTTTGGCACAGGACTTTGACTAATGACCTTACCACCACGGAGTATCCTCTTCCACTATTATCATTGTTGGCCGATATTCTCATAACTCCAATTCAGGAGTTCATTCATCATTTAGAGTTTCATTCTCTCCTATCTTTATTATAATCTATATTTTTCATATATTTTTTTATACATGAGGGCAATGTACATCTTAAGTGTCGGGGGTCTTTATATCATTATCAGAAATCCCTGAATTGTGTCTTATTCTCACGCGAATCACTCATATCACTATTAGAATGAATTTTAATTAATTTATGATTTTTATTGATATGTCTTGAATTAAAACATAGGCATTTATGCATGATTGTTTAAACTATAAGACATTAGGGAATCAAGCATGATAAATTGATTGTTGAGAATTAAAAACTTTAGATTGTTTCCCTAAGTTTAGATATTATCTTGAGTTGAAATTCAAAAGTTTAAACATCAAAAAACCATAATTTTTGTGAGATCTTGAGCCCTTAAGAATGTTTTGTTTCTTTCATGCTCACTTTTATTATGAGTGCGTCAGTATTGATTTGTTATTCTAGAACTTGCTTGATTATGCATGTCAAGACCACACCATTTGATTTGATACGTCGAGATGATAAAGGCACTTAGGTTTAACCCACTCACTTCACAAAAGCCTACCTTCATAATTAACCCTTTGTGAACCTCTTTGAGCCTAACAAGCCATTCATGGATTTAACCCCAATATTAACCTATAACACATTATTGTTGAAATCCCCTAATTTGATCCTTATTTTTGTCGAGATTTGATTTGAATTAATTACTTAGGTATGTTTTATTCTTTGTTGCAATAATTAAGTTCTATGTTATTTGACTTGTTCTTAAAAAAAACAATACTTACATACATATTAGTAGTAATTCGTCATTTTTGAGCTTGAGTGTTAATTCCATATTCTGAGAAGAAGCTCAAAATTAGTTATTTTTCTAGTTAGGTGATTTTTTTTTCAATTTAATCTTGATTCTAACCTTTTCTTTCAGTTTGGGACCACACCCCCTAACCAAAGCCACGTTACAACCCTCTAAAGACCTTTTGATTGATGTATCATCTCAATATATAGTGGTGGAGATTTGATTTTCATGCAAGCTTGACTAATGAGTGCTTCCTTTATTGTCCTTAAACACCTTGAGTGATTTGAGTGAATCTTTAGTGAGGATGTTAAACTCTGTGATATTTTGAATCAAAGATAATCACTTAGATGAGGGGAAACACCTATGTTTTCGTGATAAAATGCTCAACTTGGAATGTTTGAAACTTTGATATTCTTCTAGTTGAATTCTTAATGTATGATTACTTATTATTTATTTTGAGATATTATTTATAGAGATTATAGATTGGGAAGAATTTATTTTGATTGTGAGTTGAGGATTTTGCTTGAGGACAAGCAAACGCTTAAGTGTGGAGGTATTTGATAAACCGCAATTTATATATATTTTTATCCCATGCTTAGCACATTTATGGATGATTTCTCCTTAGATTTGGTGAATTTGATGCTTCTAATCCTTTAATTTCATGTTTTATACTTAGATGAGCATAGGAGAGTAAAAAGAGCGAGAAACGAGCAGGAAACGGAGAAAATGGACCCACATGGGAAATCAACACGGCCTGGACTTCTTCACACGGGTAAACCACACGACCTTGTCCATTTGGCAGGATCGAAGCATGACTTACACGGGTAGACTACACGCCCGTGCTTATTTAACAGCCTTGACCACAGTCTTGAGTAATCGCACATGGGCGTGTCACATAGGCGTGCTCCTGTCAAGCCAATTATAGTCTTATTCGAAAAAAGGCCACTTTTGAGGGCTCTTAGGCATTCAAAAGCCTATTTAAACACATGATGAGGCACTTAGAATAGACACACGGAGTAAGAGGTAAGGAATTACTCAAGGGAAGCTGAGTGATCCATCTCAGAAGCCGGATTCATCGTCAAGACTAAAGATCTCCCTTCAATTTCCATTCAGGTTTTTGGGTTTTCTTTCTATTTGTATTCATTATTCTTCTAAGATGTTTTATTTTATAATTATGAACTAAACCCCCTAAATACCTAAGGGGAATGGAACCTAAGACGAATCTTGTTATTATTATCTGAATTGTATGATAAATATTTGACTTGTTCTTAATTATGTGTTCTTAATTCTTGTCTTAATATTCTAGGATATTGATTCAAGTTAATGCACTTATTCAGAGGAGAAAAAGTCCCTGTTTAAGAGTAAATTTGTCATAATTAAGCAGAGTTGATTGCACGCCTAGAGATGGGGTGATAAGATTTTATCAGATCAGGGTGAAACCTAATAAGAGGATCCATAGATCGAGTTAATGCAACACTAGGGCGTTAATTAGAAAGATATTTCAATTAATCAACCAAGGGTTAGATGTTATTAGTCTCGAGAGAGATAATAATATAACTTAAGGATTTCTACGGATCAAGTCAAATGAATAAATCGTCTGATTCAGAGTCAAATGACAAGTGAAGTCTAGGTGAATTTTTCCTTGGGTATTGTCTTAATCAATCGAGTTTTCCTAAAAGCTTTTTCCCAATTTCTCTCTGTGCACTCTTAGTTTAGTTAATTAGTTTAGATAAACAAATCCCTTCATTTTTAGGCTAGATAATAAAAAGAAAGTAATTACTAGTACTCTTGGTTCCTTTGGGTTCGACAATCTGGTCTTGCTAAAGCTATACTACTGTTCGATAGGTACACTTGCCTTTATCGTGATAATAGTTAGTTTCAAGAATGATTAATTTAAATTTTTAAAACCTGTCGCGAAAATCACGTATCAATTGGCATTTGTGTGATGCTATATGTATAACTAGAGAAGTTAAGTGAATGCTATGAGTAATTTTACTCGAGATTTATGAATGCATGTATAAGTGCACTAATTTGCATAAGATGATCATGAAGTCATTGCATTATGAACGTCCATGTTAAGTTGCTTGAAGTAAAATTTTTAATTGTGATAATATTTTAATATGATGAGTGTTAAGTTATATGCATAAGTATGTAAAGGGTAAGTCAGAGGTGTTACGACCTCACCCCCTTATCAGCAAGGTAATTCAGAATGAGATTTCATGAAATTCAGATTGAATAGGCTAAAGTGGAAAACTAAAGAGTTCAGTGACAGATTTATTGACGATGTAATCAGAGTCAAGAATGATTTAGCAAATGAACACAGTTGCAGAAAGAATGCCAGGATAATAATAAAATCATCCGGATAACTGAAATGTCATAGTAAAAGAAAGGTCAGGCTCAGCTAATGCACTCATTCAAGTATGATGTGTAAGGTATATGATTGCTAGATTTTCTTCCGAATAAATTCCAACTGTGAATGGGATAATGTGAATTCAATAATGACAGAATTAGACAGAGGAATAATAAATGAGTTGTATTAATAGTTGAATGTAGAGTTTATAGTTGAGAAATTATAGAAAAATTTTTTCCGACTATTATATGTGTACATTTACTTTCAGAGATATATATAAATATATGCAAGATCATAGATGCAATTCCTGCAGTATGAGAATGTTAGTTAAATTTACTGACAAATGAAAGCATTATAGTTTGTTTGAGCTGTGATTGATATTGCTCTATCTATTCTAGTTTTCTACTTAAGCGTGTAGATGGAAGGTTGACAATAAGATCTGTATGATGTTAGTAATCTGTATTGTTAACTATTGCTTAATGAAAGTAAAGGAAAATTTTATGGCTTCTGTCATAGTTGTTCCCAGTGCTGTGAGTATTATCCTTTCCTTTTGGAAATTTTCTGAGATGCTATTGAAACCTTAATTGTTCTACATGAGATGTGGTTACCAGGAATTCTGTGTAGCTCTATATTCTGAGATTTTATTATCTCGATTTTATTAATAAATTACTATTCAAAGTATCAGCCATGAGACATTAGCAGAAAATGCTCTATTGATTAAAATGGTTTCTTCTTATTATGAGTATGTTTATGATGATTACGAGTTCGGGCCTGATAATGAAAGTACAGAGGTATAGTTATCATAGCTATAAAGATTTTTCTTTTGCACTGGTTGTTATTGAAATTTGTGTTTAAATCTCTCAGATGATCAGGATGCTTTATTTTCACCCAGGACATTATTTACTAAAGTAATTGAGAAGTCAGTCTTATTATGGCATTATGATTTTTGAGTAGTATGAGTATTGTGGCCTCAGTGTAGTTCAGTTCAGACGTGTATTGATTTTCATTTTTCGCATAATCTTGATATATATATATCAGTGAGTTAAAAACCAAATGCTATGTTCTTTCGAGTTATGCAGTAATAATGATTTGTGATTAGCACCTTGAAGAAATCACGACAGAATATATGTTTGAGATATCATGACAACATAGAGAAGAACATTTTTTGAAAAGTTATTGTCTTTTAGTTAAGACTGATTCAGTTGAGCAGCTGATTGAGTTATATGTATGTTTGAATTATTCATGGCTTCAGAGGTAAATGCTGATTTTTCATGTATAAATAGATAAATGACCCGAGTAAATAGTACATATTCTAGAGGTTATGGCACAGAGTTGTATACGCATATCAGAATGGTTGCATCAGAGGTATATTTTGTAAATCCAAGTTGTCTGATTGTTAAAGATTTCATTGTATGAAGTTTAGTTTGGCTTGAATTCATGCTAATAAAGTATAAACAGTTGAAGATATTGAAAATTGAAGTATCCATTATGATTCAGCTAGGTTTGAATAAAGAGTTTATGGTTTCTAGAAATGTGTTAATGAGAAATCAAGAGATTTTGCAACGGTTATGATGCCTAGCACAGTGATAATTATTTGATTATTTGAGAAGTACAGAGATGGATGATAACTTGATTTAGTTATACTAGTAAGAGTGTGAAATGTTATGTACCAGACTTTGAATCCGATACATGAACTTTTAGAGAGTTAAAGTTGATTTTCTAGTATCTCAGAAGCTATTACAGTTAGTATTGATGTTAGTGTGAAAATGTGAGGGTATTTCGAAGAATTGTGCAACAGAATTAGCATTATCACCGAAAGGTTAAATGAGCTATGGTTGATTGCTCGAAGAAGTTTGTGTATTCTTCTCAGTACGAATGAGTTTTTCTACTGGAGGATTATCTGAGTTATTCATTTTGAGGTTGTCAATTCATTCAGAGAGTAAATTTTAGTTGTTATGGTTGGAAATCTAGGGTTGCACCATGACTTCAGAAGAAAGCTACAGTAAGTTTTGACCATGAGATTGCTAAATGTTACTGCATGTCACCTTTGTACTGATAGTTGAATTCAGGAAGAGAAATTCATAGAATTTGAAAGTGTTGCTGGAAATCAATTTCGAATCCATTTGTAGGTAAGATTTTCAGGGACGAAAATCCCTAAAGGGGGGAGAAATGTAACATCCCGAAATAGGGCCTAAAAGGAATAGTGGTTGCGAAACCATGAATCCGAGGTCAAAAAAATTTATTCCGATTAAGTTTTAAGGTTTATTCATTGATTTAATAATTGTGTGAAAATTTCATGAAGAAATTTTATGTATAAATGCCTAATTTGATAATTAGGACTAAATTGTAAAATTAGCAAAATATGTGTTCTAGATGATAAAGGGGATTTAATTAAAATGGATTCTTAAATTGGAGGTCCTTATTTATAATTATACCATATATTTAAGTTTGGACAAAAATGGGCAAGAATAGGACAAATTTGAAAGAAAAGCCTTTAAGGGCATTTTGGTCATTTAGTAATTAAAAGAATTAAAAAGGGAAAATAAAGCCAAAATTGGTCCATCTTCTTCATGGAGGCCGAATATAGCATGGGTGAAGCCATGGTTAGGGTTTCCAAGCTTTCCAAGCTCCATAGAAAGTTCGTTCTAGCCTCGTTTTTAATGTTCTTTACGTTTTTGGAGTCCCGGTAACTTGATTTAGCTTATTCTAGCAATAATTCATGCTAGGGTTCATATTTAGAAAAATATTCATAGGTTAAATGTGTTTAATTTTATGTTTTATGGTAGAATATGAAGTTTGAAATTATGTTAAATAACTATTGCTAAGCGATTTTAAGTGAAAACGAGTAAAACGACATAATCCACAAAAATACCCAATGTTCATAAGTACATGATAGAGTGAGAATTTGATGTTGCCATAGAAGGGAAAAATGTTCAGCGTGTCATAAAACATATGAGAAAGGAATAAATTTTAATTTCTGAGCCTAAGGGCAAAATCATAATTTTGCAAAGATTTAGGGGCAAAATTGTAATTTTTCCAAAGTTTGAGTTAGGGAATGTTTTGAATAGTACATTAATTAAATAAGTTAAATATGATGTTTTAGATCCCGCAAAGTGAGATTTGGACATAGAACGGGAGAAAAACTAAAAATCGAGAAAGTTGGTAAAATGGTCGTTTTGGTATCGACGTAAGTTCATATGTTTAATAAGCATTTAATTATGCATATTTTAATGATAAATTGGTATTCTGGCCATAAATAATTTATTTTTAGTGATTTTTCAATCTCACGTCACTGCTGCTGCCAGCATCTGTTACTAAAGCAACTATGCCTATTTCGTGATTTCTTATTGATCTAACTAGTAATTCATCATACATATCACAAATTATGATCATGACTAGCCATGCCAAGGGCTAATCATTGTCAAACATCTCCCTACTACACTATTGCCATATCATGAATTTTGACACCAAAAATAATCAACCATGACATATGGCATAAGAAAAAATCAAATTTCCAAGACTTACGACCTAACATTATAGAACCAAATCCAACCGAACATTTATGCCATTATCGCATGGCTAAAAGTTTACATACCAAATTTCAACAAAACATATTAGCCTATACATGCCGAAATGTTCTCCTAGACCGACTAAAAAGAAGATACCAAAAGTTGCTAGCCGGTGTGATGACTTCGATGACGGCCCGATCACGCAAAAAGAGACGAGTCCAAGAAACCTAAAATAGGTGACAAGGAAACACCGAGTGAGTATATAACTCAGTAAGTCATAAGCAATGCACCACTATCCATTAATAACATTATCACAAGAGGAAACAAAAATGGAACGAGGCTAGTTACTCCATCCATACCGAACTATACCATAGTTCCTTAGACCTATCGGTTCAATCTCATACCAAGTCATGCACTCACATTCCATATACTAATCAATAGGATATTTGAGGCATTTTCATACATCATTGTATTTTCGTTACAATCATACAATTAAACGACCTTTCACCTATTCCACGATAAATCTTATGTACGTGACTTCAATTATAATTGTCACATAGGTTCAAACTTACCAAGCTCAACTCCAAATATAAACATAGCGCCTATTAGCCATGAACTCAAGGTACTTACCCGATCCGCTGTCCGTGATCAACTCAATAATGTCGCACACTTAGTGTCCATAGTGATTCAAAAGTATATATTAAGTCCGCACACTCAGTGCTATATAATCAACTCGCACACTTAGTGCTATATAATCAAACTCGCACACTTAGTGCTGTACAATTTAAACCCGCACACTTAGTGCCAATCTCATGATCATAAATGTTTATACCCGCACACTTAGTGCCGAGATCAACAACTCAATACATCTCACCTCTTTTCTTTTCATTCAACACTTTCATCACCACATGCATACATGTATATATATATTTATCATTCCATTCAGCATCATTACATAGACGTTATGACCATTTAAATTAATACAAACTATATGCTTAATGACTTACTTTGTGTTGGGTAAGACGGTTCCAACTCGGCTACTCGATGATCTTTTCTTTGCCTTTGCTTGATTCTCCTCCTTCAACTCCTTGAGCTTAATCAATAAATCAACTAGTTTAACCATCTTGCTAAACATTCATAATTCCATTACACATGCATATGTATGTCTGTATATTCGGCAACCATCCTCACTAATTACCCATTTAGTCAATTATACACATAATTAAAGGTAACATCACGAATGGGCATACTTATGTATATATATGTATATATATATACTTTGGAATGGGCATCACAATTAGATTTAACACCACCTTCATACTCAATTAGGTGGCCAAATATACCAAGTTAGACTTGACATTATACGTCACAAGAACTCTAATTTAATTTGTCAATTGCTTGGCCAAGAACTCACAAGTGCCTTATCTACAACCTATTCGGCCTTACTACTTAAACTTAGCCTTTCATACACTTATCTCTATTGTTTTAGAAGGCCGAATCCTTATGTGTTCCAACATCTAGCTTACTCAATTCAACACATCAAAACGACATTTAGGCCGATTTTGCTAGCACACAAGCCTTTGACCGAATGTCCTTGACCTCTAGTCACCTAAATTTTTATTCTTTAAAACTCATCCAACTCATATTTTTCGTTGACAACCTCCTTAACTTCAATTTATTCACATCTTTAATCATGCTACATTCGACCATTATTTAACAATAATTCATGTATCCTTTTTATTAAACACTCAAAATCAACCATCTTCATACCTCATCACCAAAGACATCAAAATACCAACCAAGAATGTAACATTCATGGCCGAATATCATCTCCATCAATTAACAAAAATTTGAACCATGGCTAGGTAGATTTCAAACTTACAACTTAAAATATACATGAATCTCAAAGAATAATATCAAACATACCTCAATCTAGTTACATGCATGGCCAAACTTCTTAGAAACTTTTCCCCTAGGCACCGAATATTCAAGAGCTTCTTAATCAACTTAAAGGTGACCAAATGCCTTAACTTCAATTTCTTCTTTTTCTTTTCAATTCGGCCAAGAAGAACCAAAGAACACAACTTGTTTTTCTTTCTTCCTTAGAACATTCGGCCAAGGGAAATGAAGAAAGATGGACACTTTTTTTTGTTTTTTCTTTCTAGTTTCGGCCAAATGGGGGGGAGGAACAACCACACACTTTTTTTTTTGTTTTCATCATATTCCCTTTCATTATTTTATGCCCATGCTCCTTATTTTATCATACTTCCCATGAAACACTAACTCAACATGTTTATGACATGTTCTTGCCCATCACACTTGGTCTACCATGCTTGTCATGGCCGGCCACTACTAATTAGGAGGGGGGAAATTGACATGCAAGTCCCCCCTTTTTATTTCATGCACTAATAGATCCTTATGCTTTGACCTATCACATTTCAAAATTTTCTCACATAAGTCCTATTTACTAAAATTCACCTACAATTAAACAAACTTCAAACACGAAATTTTCACACATGCACATGTACATATAATGAGCATCAATTATGACGGTTAATTATTTTTATGACTCGGTTTAGCAGTCCCGAAACCACTTCCCGACTAGGGTCAATTTTGGGCTGTCACAACTCTCCCCCACTTAAGAAATTTTCGTGCCCGAAAATCTTACCGGTAAATAAGTTTGGGTATCGTTCTTTCATCGAGCTCTCGGTTTCCCAAGTAGCTTCCTCGATCCCGTGTTTGAGCCATAACACCTTTACTAGCGGAACCCTTTTGTTTCGCAACTCCTTCACTTCACGAGCTAGGATACGCATCGGTTCTTCTTCATAACTCATATCGGCTTGAATTTCAACCTCTGATGGGCTAATTATGTGCGATGGATCAGATCTATAGCGTCGAAGCATCGAAACATGAACGACCTCGTGGATCTTTTCAAGTTCAGGGGGCAAAATCAATCGATACGCAACTGGACCAACTCGTTCGGAGATTTCGTACGGCCCAATGAATCTCGGACTCAACTTACCCTTACGGCCAAATCTGAGTACCTTTTTCCAAGGCGGAACTTTAAGAAACACTTTATCTCCCACCTGATATTCAATGTCTTTTCGTTTCAAATCCGCATACGATTTCTGACGATCTGTGGCTGCTTCCAGACTTTCATGGATTACCTTTACTTTCTGTTCGGCATCTTTAATCAAATCAACTCCGAAAATTTTACTTTCACCGAGCTCGGTCCAAAACAATGATATACGGCATTTACGACCGTACAAAGCCCCGCAAGGTGCCATCTTAATACTTGATTGAAAACTATTGTTGTAAGCGAATTCAATCAAAGGTAAATACCGTTCCCATGAACCATTAAACTCGAGGATGCAACATCTCAACATATCCTCAAGTATCTGAATTATCCGCTCGGATTGACCATCGGTTTGTGGATGAAAAGCGGTGCTAAAATGCAGCTTGGTACCCAAAGCTTCTTGCAATTTCTTCCAAAATCGCGAGGTGAATCTCGGATCTCTATCCGACACGATAGAAATAGGCACCCCGTGTAATCTCACAATCTGAGAAACATACAATTCGGCTAGTTTATCCAATGAAAAATCCGTACGCACGGGGATAAAGTGAGCCGACTTAGTCAGTCTATCAACAACAACCCAAATCGCATCCTTTTTACTTGCTGACAATGGCAGTCCGGACACAAAGTCTATTGTGACTCGATCCCATTTCCACTCGGGTATCATGATCGGCTGAAGTAATCCTGAAGGCACTTGATGTTCCGCTTTCACTTTTTGACATATTAAACATCTCGAAACAAAGTCGGAGATGTCTCGTTTCATACCATGCCACCAAAACCGACGTTTCAAGTCGTTGTACATTTTCGTACTCCCCGGGTGAATTGACATTCGGCTACAATGGGCTTCGTTCAGAATCATCGAAATGAGTTCTGAATTTCTTGGAACACACAACCGACTTCTGAACCTCAAACAATCGTCATCATCAATTTGAAATTCGGATTCCATATTCGGAACACATTCAGCCCGTTTTGCAACCAATTCATCGTTGACTTTCTGAGCTTCACGAATTTGATGAATCAATAATGGTTTGGCCTTTAATTCAGCTACTAACACATTGTCGGGTAGAACAGACAAGTGCACATTCATCGCTCGTAAAGAAAATAGTGATTTCCGGCTTAAGGCGTCCGCAACCACATTAGCCTTTCCCGGGTGGTAATCAATGACAAGCTCGTAATCTTTCAACAACTCAAGCCAACGTCTTTGTCGCAGATTTAAGTCTCTTTGAGTCATCAAATATTTGAGACTTTTGTGATCCGAAAATACATGGCACTTTTCACCAAATAAGTAATGTCGCCATATTTTTAAAGCGAATACGATGGTAGCTAGTTCGAGATCATGGGTCGGATAATTTTTCTCATGTGGCTTTAATTGTCTCGACGCATAGGCCACCACTCGACCTTCTTGCATCAATACGCAACCCAACCCAAGTAGGGATGCGTCACTATAAATGACAAACTCTTTGCCTGATTCGGGTTGCACTAAAATTGGAGCTTCAGTCAAATAAGTTTTCAGTTGATCGAAACTTTTTTGACATTTCTCTGTCCATTCGAACTTAGCATCCTTTTGAAGTAGCTTCGTCATTGGTGTGGCTATCATTGAGAAACCTTTTACAAATCGTCGGTAATAACCGGCGAGCCCCAGGAAGCTCCGAACTTCGGTAATATTTCTTGGAGGCTTCCAGTTAAGTATGGCTGAAATTTTGCTCGGGTCAACTCGAATACCCGATGCGGATACCACATGACCCAAGAAGCTAACCTCTCTTAACCAGAACTCACACTTACTGAACTTAGCATATAACTGCTTATCCCGCAAAATTTGCAACACTAATCTCAGGTGCTCAGCATGTTCGGTCTCATCTCTTGAATAGACCAAGATGTCATCAATGAACACAACTACGAACCGGTCCAAATACTGTCTGAAGATCCGATTCATCAAATCCATAAATACCGCAGGGGCATTAGTGAGCCCAAACGGCATCACTAAGAACTCGTAGTGACCATATCTCGTTCTGAAGGCAGTTTTGGGTATGTCCGAATCTCGAATTCGCAACTGATAATAGCCCGATCTCAAATCTATTTTGAGAACACTGAGGCTCCCTTCAGTTGGTCGAACAAATCATCGATACGCGGTAACGGATATTTGTTCTTTATTGTCACTTTATTCAGCTGACGATAGTCAATGCACAACCTCATGGTTCCGTCCTTCTTTTTCACGAACAATACTGGTGCACCCCAAGGTGAGAAACTTGGTTGAGCGAAACCTCTATCCGTCAACTCTTGCAATTGAGCTTTCAATTCCTTTAACTCGGTTGGTGCCATACGATACGGAGCTATCGAAATTGGCATAGTTCCAGGTACAAGCTCAATACCAAACTCTACCTCCCGAACAGGTGGTAAACCCGGTAATTCTTTAGGAAAAACATCTGGGTATTCACAAACCACCGGTACAGATTCGGTTTTTTTTCTAATTCCTTGTCATCAAGTACATACGCAAGGTATGCTTCGCACCCTTTTCTTACATATTTCTGGGCCAACATTGAGGATATTACAGCTGGCAACCCCCTTAAGTCCGTAGACTCAACTCGGATTATCTCGTTATTTGCGCACCTCAAATCGATGGTTTTTCTTTTGCAGTTCACCACTGCATCATGTACGGTCAACCAATCCATACCAAGAATAACATCAAATTCGTCAAACGGCAAAAGCATCAAATCGGCCGGAAAACAGGATTCTCGGATTATTAGAGGGCATCTCTTACACACTTTATCAACAAGTACGTATTGACCCAAAGGGTTTGACACTCGAATTACGAACTCAGTAGACTCAACAGGTAGAGTCTTACTGGATGCTAAGGTTTCACATACATATGAATGAGTAGAGCCAGGGTCAATCAATGCAATCACATTAGTATCAAAGAGAATGAAGGTACCAGTGATGACGTCAGGGGAGGATGCCTCCTCTCGTGCGCGAATGGCATATGCTCTAGCAGGAGTACGGTTCTCGGCTCGAACAGCCGTATCAGAGGCCCCTCTCTGACTACCACCCCTACCTCCTAAAATTCTCGGTGGTCTACCTCTAGTTGTCACTCCACTAGGTCTTGCACCTTGAATCTTATTCTTCTCATCAAGCTCCGTGCAATCTCTAATGAAGTGGTCCTTCGAACCGCATCCGTAACAGGCCCTGTTAGTAGACTTACCCCAACATTCACCTAGGTGTCGTCTTCCGCATTGGGGACGTTCAGGTTTCTCTTGACAATTATTGCCCACACTAGCTACCGAAGTAGCTCGGGAGTCCGTCGGTGGTCGTGCTCTGATGGAAATTCCCGCAGTCGTCCTCGACTTATTAGTGTCCTCCCTGAACTTCTTTACAGCTGAGAACGGAGCTTTACCCGTCGATCTTTTACGATAGTCTCTAGCTTCAAATTCAGCCTTCTTCTTCTCCTTTCCAAGTTCTTCCGCCTTGCAGGCTCGTTCGACTAGTGTCGCGAATTCTTTTATCTCCAAAATACCCACTAGTAGCTTTAAATCTTCATTCAACCCTTCTTCGAATCTTTTGCACATAGCAACCTCATCAGCTACACACTCCCGGGCATACTTACTGAGTCTTACGAATTCATGTTCGTATTCAGATACTGTCATACGGCCTTGCTTGAGTTCCAAGAATTCCTTACGCTTTTGGTCAATGAACCGTTGACTAATATATTTCTTTCGAAATTCCGTTTGAAAGAAGTCCCAAGTAACTCGTTTGTTTGGGACTATGGAAATCAGGGTCCTCCACCAATAGTAGGCTGAGTCCCGCAACAAGGATATAGCACACTTTAGACATTCATCAGGCGTGCATGACAGTTCATCAAACACCCGAATGGTGTTATCAAGCCAGAACTCGGCCCTTTCAGCATCATCAGTAACTATGGCCCTGAACTCCTCAGCCCCGCGCTTCCTAATCAAGTCTACAGGTGGCTTACTCAGCCTCACAGGATCAGTAACTGATGGCATTACGGGCTCTTGGGGTGGATTATTCAAATTCGGGAATTGTTGGACAGCCGGATTGGTTCGGGCATATTGCGTGACCCACTCATTCATCATGGTAAAGAAGGCTTGTTTAGCCCCCTCACCTTGATTATTCGCAGATGACTGAGGTTCAACAGGCGGCGTCCCTTGTGCAGGAGCAGCCGCTACAATTTCAACGTCATCCGCCAAGGTTCTCTCTACACCGGGATCCATTTACTAATCAAAACAAAAATTTTAACCGTCAGAAGTCATCACACATTTAAACATTAACATTAAGGCATGTACAGCTAGACTCATACGTGCTATGGTAGTCCTAGAACCGACTAAACCATAGCTCTGATACCAATCAAATGTAACACCCCGAACCCGAGGCCGTCGCCGGAGGCGAACACGAGGTGTTAACAGACTTCAAACCACTAAAAAAAATTTCCCAGACAAGCTGCCAATCTGCGTACTAGTCGCTTTAAAAATCATATCTTGAGTTCTGAAACTCGAAATCCAGTTCCATAAATTTTCCCTGAAACTAGACTCATGTGCCATCCACATATTTTTTCTAGAATTTTTGGTTGGGCCAATTAGTACAGTTTATTAGTCAAAGTCTCCCATGTTATAGGGATCGACTACACTGACCTTTGCGCATTACGACTTGGATATCTCCCTGTACAGGGCTTCATTACTGATGTCGTTTGTTTCTATAGAAACTAGACTCGAAGGGGAATCTATGCACATATGGCATGACTTCTAATTATCTCTGGTTAATTTATAATGAATTTCCAAAGTCGGAACAGGGAATCCAGAAATCGCTCTGGCCCTGTTTCACAAGAGTTTAATTATCTCCTAACATACAGCTCATATGGTTGTTTTGTTTCTTCTATATGAAAATAGACTCATCGATCTTCGATTACATAATTTATTCATTAATTAATTCCACTCCTACTATTTTTAGTGATTTTGCAATCTCACGTCACTGCTGCTGCCAGCATCTGTTACTAAAGCAACTATGCCTATTTCGTGATTTCTCCTTGATCTAACTAGTAATTCATCATACATATCACAAATTATGATCATGACTAGCCATGCCAAGGGCTAATCATTGTCAAACATCTCCCTACTACACTATTGCCATATCATGAATTTTGACACCAAAAATAATCAACCATGACATATGGCATAAGAAAAAATCGAATTTCCAAGACTTACGACCTAACATTATAGAACCAAATCCAACCGAACATTTATGCCATTTTCGCATGGCTAAAAGTTTACATACCAAATTTCAACAAAACATATTAGCCTATACATGCCGAAATGTTCTCCTAGACCGACTAAAAAGAAGATACCAAAAGTTGCTAGCCGGTGTGATGACTTCGATGACGGCCCGATCACGCAAAAAGAGACGAGTCCAAGAAACCTAAAATAGGTGACAAGGAAACACCGAGTGAGTATATAACTCAGTAAGTCATAACCAATGCACCACCATCCATTAATAACATTATCACAAGAGGAAACAAAATGGAACGAGGCTAGTTACTCCATCCATACCGAACTATACCATAGTTCCTTAGACCTATCGGTTCAATCTCATACCAGGTCATGCATTCACATTCCATATACTAATCAATAGGATATTTGAGGCATTTTCATACATCATTGTATTTTCGTTACAATCATACAACTAAACAACCTTTCACCTATTCCACGATAAATCTTATGTACGTGACTTCAATTATAATTGTCACATAGGTTCAAACTTACCAAGCTCAACTCCAAATATAAACATAGCGCCTATTAGCCATGAACTCAAGGTACTTACCCGATCCGCTGTCCGTGATCAACTCAATAATGTCGCACACTTAGTGTCCATAGTGATTCAAAAGTATATATTAAGTCCGCACACTCAGTGCTATATAATCAACTCGCACACTTAGTGCTATATAATCAAACTCGCACACTTAGTGCTGTACAATTTAAACCCGCACACTTAGTGCCAATCTCATGATCATAAATGTTTATACCCGCACACTTAGTGCCGAGATCAACAACTCAATACATCTCACCTCTTTTCTTTTCATTCAACACTTTCATCACCACATGCATACATGTATATATATATTTATCATTCCATTCAGCATCATTACATAGACGTTATGACCATTTAAATTAATACAAACTATATGCTTAATGACTTACTTTGTGTTGGGTAAGACGGTTCCAACTCGGCTACTCGATGATCTTTTCTTTGCCTTTGCTTGATTCTCCTCCTTTAACTCCTTGAGCTTAATCAATAAATCAACTAGTTTAACCATCTTGCTAAACATTCATAATTCAATTACACATGCATATGTATGTCTGTATATTCGGCAACCATCCTCACTAATTACCTATTTAGTCGATTATACACATAATTAAAGGTAACATCACGAATGGGCATACTTATGTATATATATGTATATATATATACTTTGGAATGGGCATCACAATTAGATTTAACACCACCTTCATACTCAATTAGGTGGCCAAATATACCAAGTTAGACTTGACATTATACGTCACAAGAACTCTAATTTAATTTGTCAATTGCTTGGCCAAGAACTCACAAGTGCCTTATCTACAACCTATTCGGCCTTACTACTTAAACTTAGCCTTTCATACACTTATCTCTATTGTTTTAGAAGGCCGAATCCTTATGTGTTCCAACATCTAGCTTACTCAATTCAACACATCAAAACGACATTTAGGCCGATTTTGCTAGCACACAAGCCTTTGACCGAATGTCCTTGACCTCTAGTCACCTAAATTTTTATTCTTTAAAACTCATCCAACTCATATTTTTCATTGACAACCTCCTTAACTTCAATTTATTCACATATTTAATCATGCTACATTCGACCATTATTTAACAATAATTCATGTATCCTTTTTATTAAACACTCAAAATCAACCATCTTCATACCTCATCACCAAAGACATCAAAATACCAACCAAGAATGTAACATTCATGGCCGAATATCATCTCCATCAATTAAGAAAAATTTGAACCATGGCTAGGTAGATTTCAAACATACAACTTAAAATATACATGAATCTCAAAGAATAATATCAAACATACCTCAATCTAGTTACATGCATGGCCAAACTTCTTAGAAACTTTTCCCCTAGGCACCGAATATTCAAGAGCTTCTTAATCAACTTAAAGGTGACCAAATGCCTTAACTTCAATTTCTTCTTTTTCTTTTCATTTCGGCCAAGAAGAACCAAAGAACACAACTTGTTTTTCTTTCTTCCTTAGAACATTCGGCCAAGGGAAATGAAGAAAGATGGACACTTTTTTTTGTTTTTTCTTTCTAGTTTCGGCCAAATGGGGGGGGAACAACCACACACTTTTTTTTTTGTTTTCATCATATTCCCTTTCATTATTTTATGCCCATGCTCCTTATTTTATCATACTTCCCATGAAACACTAACTCAACATGTTTATGACATGTTCTTGCCCATCACACTTGGTCTACCATGCTTGTCATGGCCGGCCACTACTAATTAGGGGGAAATTGACATGCAAGTCCCCCCTTTTTATTTCATGCACTAATAGATCCTTATGCTTTGACCTATCACATTTCAAAATTTTCTCACATAAGTCCTATTTACTAAAATTCACCTACAATTAAACAAAATTCAAACACGAAATTTTCACACATGCACATGTACATATAATGAGCATCAATTATGATGGTTAATTATTTTTATGACTCGGTTTAGCGGTCCCGAAACCACTTCCCGACTAGGGTCAATTTTGGGCTGTCACAAAGGATCCCGTGTAAGACCAAGTCAAGACATGGCATCAGCACTGATTAAGGACTCCATGTAAGACCACATCAAGATGTGGCATTGGCACTAAGACAAGGATACCATGTAAGACCATGTTTGGAACATGGCATTTGGTAAGATAAGGATATCATGTAAGACCATGCCAAGGCATGGCATTGATAAGTTCTATAAGGCAAGGAAATCATGTAAGACCATGTCAAGACATGACATTGATGAGTTACAATAAGGCAAAGGTCCCATGTAAGACCATGCCAAGGCATGGCATTGGTGAGTTCATAAGGCAAGGATACCACGTAAGACCATGTCAAGACATGGCAATGGTAAGTTCAAAAAGGAAAAGGTTCTCGAGTAATCCAAAGAGTAAGTCAAAGAAACGACAAGGTGAGAACATGAAGAAAGAGTACATGTCTTCATTTAAGGCTTATTTAATATTGAGATTGTAAGTAATTGAGATTATCAAGTATTAAGTAAGTGATGAGTTTTCAGTTATGCTTGTGACACTTTATGACATGATTGGCAATATGTCATATTATAAAAGAGTACTCATGTTTTAAGTGAGATGTTGCAGGTATGTAAGCAAGCTATTAAGTAAGGTGCCTTTTGTATTCTGAGCCTTTGGAAAGATTACCGATGAGTAAGATGGGAAAGTAAGAACTAAACATTATTTAAGCAAATTATGACAGCATAGTAGTAAGCTAAATTGATTTTTAATGCTTATTATTTTACACGTGAACTAACTAAGCTTTATAAGCTTACTTCTTTCACTTTCCCATGTTTCAGAGTACTTAAAAGCAAGCTCGGGTTGGAGGTCATCGGAGATCACTTCACACTATCGACTATCAAGTTACCAAATGGGTATCTTCGTTTACAAACGTTCTAGTTTATGGATGTATAGGGACTTAGCCATTTTGTATGTATGTCCTTATGATATGGCTAAAGAATGGTATGTAAATATTTGATAATGATTAGCTATTGAAATAGTTAATGAAGAACATGTTTTAGTGTTATGTATGCCTAAATGGTAGTTAATACAAAGAAATCATGAAAAAGTGAAATTAGCATTAAAACAATATTGAACAGCAGCAGTGACGCGAACTTGAAAAATCACCAAGAATAGTAGAAATGGAATTAGGTGATGAATGAGACATAGAATTAAATCTTATTGAGTATCTTTTCCTATGAAAGAAACAGAGTAAGCAAAAGAAGTTTATATTAAGAGATATTTGAATTTTAGTGAGACAGGGTCAAAGCAATTTTTGAATCCCTTGTTTTGGCTTTATAAATTCACTAAAAATTTTTCAAAAATAATTAGGAGTTATAGTTTATATTTCTAGATTCCCTAGTGAATCTACTTTTAAGAGAAACAAACAGTGTGGTATTTTAATTTTGTACAGGGAGAAAATAGATTCGTAGCGAGGAGAGGTCAAAGTAGTCGAACAGTGCAACAAGGGAAAGTTTAACTAGTAAACTGTACTAATTGGCTAGGCTAAAATTCTGGAAAAAAATTAGTAAGATGATATATGAGTCTGGTTTCAGGGAAAATTCACGAATTTAAATTTTGAGTTTTTTGACTCGAGTTATGATTTATTTAGTGACTATGACACAGGTGGGCAGTTTTATAAGGAATAATGAAATAAATTGTTTTGATTTGTCTAAGTATTCAGAAAATTTTTAATGTTCCCGGTTTGGTCCCGAACCGTTTCAATTGCATGTTTTAGGATCTCGAGGGACTTTTTTAGGGACATATTGAATGAATGTAAATAAATTAATTTTAAAAGATAATTTATGCCCTGAATTAGTAAGTTAAGTCAGGTAACGCCTCGTGCTCAAGTTTGGCGATGGTCTCCGGTAAGGGGTGTTACACTGCTC
>NW_024403065.1:0-26301 GCF_007990345.1 Gossypium hirsutum | reverse complement strand
GGAAATGGTTGTTGTTTCATGTTCTTTTGATGAAAATGGAAGATAGGTGAAGTTGAGCCAAACAAATGAGCATGCATGTGCCTTAGATGCTAAGGGGAAAAATCGACTAACATGTTGTGCTTTAAAATGATGAAATGGAGATTATACTTAGTAAATCATAGATATGTGATGATTGATTGGTGATATACATGTTTAAAAAACATGCTGCAAGTTATGTGTGAAAGAGTGATTTGGTAATAAATCTACTTGGGACAGCAGCAGTAATGTGACTTTGGAAAATCACTATAAATTGTGAGAGATGAGTTAGAAGGTGAATAAATTATTTAATTAAAGCTTAATGAGTCTAGTTTCAATGAAATAAACAAGAACATATTTTGAATTCTGTACAATGAGAAATTTGATTCGTAATGAAGAGTGTTAGATTAGTCAAATAGTGAAACATGGGAACTTTAAGAAAAATTGGTATTGATTGGACAAACCAAAATTCTGAAAATTTTATGGATAGAAGATATATGAGTCTATTTTCAGGGAAAATTAACGGCACTTGATTTGGAGTTTCTTAGCTCCAGTTATAAATGATTAGTGACTATTGCTCAGGAAGATAGCTTGTTGTGAAATTATGATTATGTGGTAAACATTGACAAAATTTGTTAATGAGTTGCTTATTAATTTCTTATAAGCTTACTATGATCTGTAGGTGTGGTTGGCCGAATATTGTAAGGGGTTAATACGTAGTTCATATTTGAATAGTTAGATTAACGTGTTAGTAATCCAATTGTAGGCAGTTCGTGTGTGGATCTCGTCAGCATATCGTCGCAAACAGGTGTGTAACTGACACCCTCTTATAGACTAGATCGGCAAAAGCTGAAAAGCCGATATTTTGAGAACTTGCAAGTGTACGAATGCTTGTAAGATTAATAGTTTGATGTATATGGTAAATTAAAGTGATAAGACTGCAGAGTGCGCGATTCCGTACATTTCAATGTTTTTGGGCTTAATGGGCCAAAAACGGGATAATGGGCCAACGGGCCAAGTCGGTAAGAAAATGCAGTAAGTGTTTCTGATCGTATGTAAATGGCTATGATATGCATGAAAACCTTAAGAAAAGTTAAATTACTTGAATACCCCTATGTATGGAAAATTACTGTTATACCCCTAGGTGCAAAATTACCATTATACCCCTAGGGTTACTTTTGACTGAGAAGCATGACGATCTGATTCTGTATGATGTATGCCATGATTATATATCTGTTGCATGGGGACATGGGTTATATTATGAGGAAGCGTCCTGGTGGCTATGCCACAATTATCTGATCTGGTGGCTCTGCCACATATATCTATTCTGGTGGCTATGCCACGATTATTGATCTAGTGGCTCTGCCACATATATCTGTTCTGGTGGCTCTGCCACAATATCTGTATCTGGTGACTTCGTCACAATATCTGGCAGCCTCGCTGCGATTTCTGTGTGGTGTGTAGCGGTTGGGTGGGTCAAGTAGTCTCCCCACATGTGTAAGGCTGGTACGGGGGTGTTATAGATGAATCTGGGTTGGGATTTCTGCATTCATGTAATATTTGTTCTGTTCTGTTATGGGCCTATGGGCTTTATTCTGAATTCTGTTCTGGGCTAAGGCAAGTTATTCTATTTCTGTGGGTTCAGCTGATATAGGCTATGGTTGGGTTAATTTACACACTGAGTTTCCCCAAACTCACCCCTTTTATTTCCATCCATGCAGGTAATCCCCAACCATAGTGGGCTTGGAGCTGTGAGGGAATTCGGAGTGGCCACCCGTTCTGAAAGTTTGATTTTCTTTTGGTGAACTGGATATCCTTTTATTTACGTTTGAGGTTTTGGGTTTTTTTTTAAATGTAATAAGGCCGCTTAATTATTCTTGATGGTTTTAATATGTGTTACTAAGATAAGTATTACTTATTTTAACTGTTGAAGTTGGAAAGCTTTAGGGCGCGTTTTCAAAAACAACAATTGATTTCAAAATACCACGATAACAAGAAAGCTTCCACAATGAAAGTATTTTCCAAAATTAATCACTTTTCCTAAAAAGGACTTAATCAAATCGGTTTCCTAGAATATACATGATGTTAAGGTGTGGCAATGGCGGTATGCATGTCTAGGATTGGGTCCAAAGGGAGCTTGGTACTTAAGCAGTCCGATGGACTCACCTCCTCTTTTTTCGATTTCCTACCTGGTGCACAGCTTCCACTCACTTTAACCTATAATGAAATTATCTTTTAAAACACTAAGTAAGTTTTCTGGATCAACAATATAAAATGTTTTGAACGCTTCGATGTGGCATGTCGGATCTGGCCATAACGTCTGGGCCGGGTTTGGGGTGCTACATCTTCAAGGTCGAATTCACATACCATATTTGCACATTCATTATTAGTTTCATACACAACTTGTAACATACATAAAATAGCTGACTTACCTTATTTCAATAGATAACAGACTATTTCGTACCTGGTCCTTCAGTTTAGATTTTGTATTTATTCACAATTTATCATTGCCCGATGAACCATTCGGAATTGGGTAGGACACTTGGATAATCACATATATAGAGTACAATGCCAATGTCCCAGATGTGGTTTTACGTGTAATCACATATCAATGCCACTATCCCAGACAGGGTCTCACTCGCTTACATATATCGAACTCATATATCGATGCATGGTCTTACTCGCACACATATATCAGAATCCTAGGTCATGACATATGTATTCTAACTATTCCTAAGGTTCATACGGGGCTTTTAGACGTCGTAACTCGATCGAAACGAATGCTTGAACATGGTTACCAAGCTTATACACATTCGTCAATTATATGTATAATTCATACATTGCATACCAGCATATATATTTAGCATTTAACTACAATTAGACACGTCTATTTGCTTATAAGCTTACCTCGCCGATGTAAAATGGAATAGGGCAGCTAGTCGACGACTTCCGTTTTCCCCTATCCAAATCTGATTTCTTTAGTTCTTGATCTAAACATATTCAAATTAAGCTCACTCAAACATATTTTCATTCAAGTCAAGCACAAAAATACTAAATTTCATATTATTCATTTTAGCCGAATATTCTAGTGTTAACAAGTATAATTCATTTATTCTATAATCCTTATTTTGTATAGTTTACTCAAAATATAAAAACTAAAAAAAAAGTTAACTAAAACATATTTCATATTCATCACAAACAAAAAAAAATACAAGCACTACAATGATAATAAAAATAAAAATAAAATAAGCATGGTTTGTAGTACTCGAAGCAACGACTCAAAAGAAAATATCAAAAAAAAACCAAACCAACAATTAAAAATGAAGTAGATAAAACCATATATAACTTTTATGCTTTATATACATATATATTTCATGTTTACTATTTACCCTTTTATAATTTAATTAAGAAACCATATATATCATGCCCATTATCGTCCACCTAAAAACACAATGGTATAATTGCATTATAAATGCCTCCACTAACAAAGACAACAACAATTAAGCACTTTTCACATTTAACCACCAATTTTCTTTTACGCGATTAAGTCCTTTTATTCAATCGGGCACTCAAACAACAAAATTAAACAACGAAAATTAACAGATACAAATCACACATAATAAACACAAAAAATAATTTTTATATATTTTTCAAACTCAATTCGTGGTCCTGAAACCACCGTTCGATTAGGGTGTAAATCGGGCTGTTACAAGTAGAGATAGAAAGAGGAAAACGAAGACAGTCCCTCTCAGCCACCACAAATACTGTGTCACTGGAATGTGAACGGACATGTGAAATTTGTCTTCCCATCATTCTTCTATTATCCTACTATTATCCATGAATGGATTTGAAGAAAAATGTTGAATGATATTTGGTTCTGAATTCCATTTTCCAACCCATGAGCTAAATCTTAGAAGGTTAGGATTACAAGATGAAACCTTTATTTTCTTTAATGGTTGAAGCATAAATCTAAATTAATTTATTGTTTCATTCAAATTTTTTATTTCTAAATTGTATGCGTGCAATCTCTAGATATCGATGACAATGCAGCATATTAACTAATTTAATTCTGAAAAGGTTAAATTAGTTAGACCCAAATTGAATGATATGAGCAAGTACTTGACAGATACTTGTAGTAGACTCTAGACATAAATCAGTGTTCATACAGAAGGAACTAGTGCAAGGTACATATTAAAGGCCTAGAGACACAAGCAAGGTAACTTTAGGTTTTTTCTCTCGAAAGAAGCAGACCACTTTAGAACTCTTCTAAGCAATAGATTGATTACAATTTAGCCAAGGCATTTTCTGTAGTAAAGTAGATTCTTAGTAATTTCAACCTCCATATCAACATCGTATATCTTATCCTTGCATAACATTCTAGTTGTTACTTTTCGATTACATATTATTTACGTAATCATTCTCGTAATTGCCATTGCATTCTTACTCTTGCATTGCCATAGCATTTCAATTATCCATCAATTACACATATTGTTCACATTAATATTCCTTTTATTTAACACTGCATTCTTATCATCATTTTGCTATAATATTAACTTTACTATAACTAGACCACTTGTATACCCAATATGATCCTGTGGAGACGAACTCACTTATCACTTTATTACTTGATCGACATGTTATTTGTACACTTTGTATATCACATTCACACACAACAAGTTTTTGGCATCTTGCTAGGGATCGACAATTTAGTGTAATTTGGTCTGGTTATTTGACTTAATTCTGTTAGTTTTATTTAACTTAGTTTAATTTAACTTCTATAGGTTTGCCAATAGTGTATGAGAAAGGCATCCTACTAACAGGAATATCCTTTGACCTAGAGATCAGAGACTTGCGAAGAAGGTGAAAAGAAATGAGAAAATGGCTAGAAACGAGAATGATATCAGTCTAATGATAATCGAATGGTCCTAGTCTCATATAATCCAAATGGTTAGGATGTTAATCCTCTTATTGTCAGGTGATATTGACCGAGACAGACCTATCCCAGAGCATCTTGTTCCAATTTAGGATGACTTGAATCTAGGGTTAGTTAGGCAACAAATACAAGATCAACCACTTGAGTTGAAACTGATAATGTTTTAGATGTTGAAAATAGTAGGACTATGTCTGTTCATTCGGGAATAATAAAATGCACAACGATTTTAAATAGATGTACTAGTAGTCCGGGATGAAATGTGATATTTCTAAAACTGTATTTAATTGTTTGATATGTCAGTAAGTTAAAGCTGAACATCAGGTACTGATACCATCGGGACTGTTGCAGTCAGTGACAATACCAAAATGGAAATGGGATAAAGTTACTATGGATTTTGTATCAAGATTACCCTGTCTCTGAAAAAGAAAGATGCTATTGGGTAATCATTGATCGTTTGACGAAGTCTGCATATTTATTCCTAGTATAAATGGATTTCTCACTTAATAGATTGTCTGAATTATATGTTTCTAAGATTGTCAGATTACATGGTGTACTAGTTTCTATTATTTCTGATAGAGATCCACAATTCATATTCTGATTTTGGAACAAGTTACAAGAAGCTCTGGGTACACGGTTACATTTTAGTACCACATTTCATTTTCAAATGGAAGATCAATCTGAATGTATGATTCAAATTTTCGAAGATATACTTCAGTGCTATGTTTTAGAATTCGAAGGCAATTGGAAAAGTAATAATTGACGTTAGTCGAATTCGCATATAATAACAGTTATTAGTTAAGTATAAAATGGCACCGTACGAGGCTCTATATGGTCTTAAATGTAGAACTCCATTGTATTAGACTGAACTCAGTGAGAAAAGATACATGGAGTTGATCTGATTCGTAAAACTAAAGAAAGGTGAAAGTGATTGAGACAGTTTAAAAGCAGTATCTGATCGTCAAAAATTCTATGTAGATTTAAAACGAAAAGAAATAGAGTTTCAAATGAACGACAAGGTTGTAACAACCAATTTTCAGTGAAATCAGAATAGTGGTTTTGGGACCACAAATCTGAGTCAGAAAAAATTTTATTTTGATAATATTGCATGGTCTACTATTAAGATAGGAAAGACGCATGAAAATTTCGATAAGAAAATTTTACCGATTACATGTTTAATTATAGAAATTACCAAATTGCATGAAATGCAAAAGTTGGATTCTATTAGCTAGAAGAATCAAATAGCTATGGAATTCAAATTTTGAGGTCCTTATATGGTCATTAGACCATTAAGAAAAGTTAGTAGATATTTATGATGATTCATCCATGGAAAATTAGAAAAAGAAAAGGACTAATTGGAAAGTTGAAAATTAATGGATGATAAGTTAATTAAATGAATAAATAATTCATATTATCATCTCCCCAAATTTCTATGGAAACCTAGGAAAGAGAAAGGAAATCAAGCAAGCCTAATTGGGTAAGTAATCTTGTCTCGTTTTAGTAATTTCATATTTTAATATTGTAATAACTTAATCTATTTATTTTGGGGATCAACTTGTAAAGATATTAAAGTATTGAAATTTTTGCATGGATGAATATGCTGAAAAATTGAAATTTATGGTAGAAAATGAAAGGTTGTTGATAGATAAACAACTTTGTAAAGTGAATTTTCATGAAATTGTGATTTAGGGACTAAATTGTTAAGATGTAATATTCATGGAAAAATTTCTGATTTTATGAGATATAGGTGCTATAAATGTTATATGTAAAAATCAGTTAGGCTTGGAATAAGGATTAAACTACATGAATTTCATTTTCCGAGCCTAGGGACGAAATTGTCATTTAGGAAAAGTATAGGGGCAAAATGGTAATTTGCCTAGGATGTGAATTGAATTAAATTGACATTAAATGCATTTATTTAGATCCAAAAAGACCTAATACTTAGTTGGATCGAGGAAAACAAAAAGCATCGGATTAGTAGATCCTTGTATACGAACGTTTATTGAGGTAAGTTCGTGTAACTAAATTGTGTATATTTTCATGTTTGAATTAAATGTTGTATAGGTGAATTATGAATTTTTTATGTACATGAAAATAATTATATATTCGACACGCCCAAGAATTGTTAAGTCCCATTTGAATAGATGAAATTCGATGGATACAATTTTTTCCCGAATTAGTTGTGGCCTTGCATATGTTGCGTACACACCACAACTAGAAAGAGCGTCCTGTTATTAACCCTCTCGAGCTTCCCATTATAGGTCTTCGGAGCGTCCCGATAGGTTGTGATCCCACATTTTTTTGGACACACCTTAGCTCTTATGAGCATCCCGATTATAGGCTCTTGGTAAGCTTCTTGTTAAATTGGATCTTTGTGAGCTTCCTCATAGTGCTCACTTGAACTTCCTGATATATGGCTATTCGAAGCTTCCCGTTACATGGCTCTTTAGGAGCTTCCCAATTAAAAGTTCTTTGTAAACTTCCTGATTATGGCTCTTATGAGCTTCTCGTTATATAGCCCAGATAAGCTTCTTGATAGGCTCTTTGTGAGCTTCCCGATATGGCTCTTGGTGAGCTTCCTATTATATTGCTCAAGAGAGGGCTTCCCAGTTATGTGTTGTAATGAGCACCCCTGTATATGAATTGTCGGATCATTGATAAGTACACCCTGTGTGTACTACTTAGTATCCATTGATATTTCAATGATTCAATGGAAAAAACTCTTGATATGAGAAAATATGACAATTAAATGATTATATCTTGAATATCCCTGAAATACCTAGAAACAGATGCATGATAAGCTCATTTCTGTTTTCTTGATAATCATATAAAATTTCATGAGTAAGTTGTTTGGTAAGAGCATGTGTCTAGGCAATTGGCTACGTAGTTTTGGATGAATGTTTATAAATGAATATGATTGGTAAGTTAATTTCTTGTTATACGAACTTACTAAGCATTAAATGTTTATTTGGTTTCTTTTCTCTGTTTTATAGTACTCGATGCTCATAAAGGTTGGAATCGGTCGGAGTACCATCATGCTATCCTTCAGCTCGTTTTGGTATAAATAGCAAACTTATTTTGATATAATGGCATGTATAGGCTAACTTGGCCAATGTTGGCATACAAATGGTTGCTTGTAATCTAGCCATTGGAATGGCTAATGATGATATGTTTAATTAATATAATTGAGGTTATAATATGGTTAATATATGTGTGTTTGGTATGGTTAGATTGAACTATGATAAACATATATGTCTTACAAAAGGTAAGTTTGAATACATATGATGATATATCATGTATAATGTTAATGTTGGTTTGTTTTAATGTCTTGAATTGGTTGGTATATGTATGTAAGTATTAATGTAGGTACAAGGCAAATTTTGGGTCAGAACAAGGCTTGGAAATGGCCATGTTTTGTCCACAAGGGTAGACACATATGCGTGTGTCTCAGCCGTGTATTGTGAAACACATGGCTCAACACACAGGCGTGTGTCTTGGCCGTGTGAATCTTGCACCTATTTTTTTATAATTAAGTTGTCTACATGGCCTAGCACATGGGCGTGTGGCTAGCCGTGTAACGCAAGTCAATAGCTACCCTAATTTGAACATGAGCTGGGACATGGCCGTGTGTCTCACATCGAATGCCCACATGGCCTAAGACACGGGCATGTCAACTGGCTGAGTGAGCCACAAGGCCTGACCACACGGGCGTGTGTCCCCTGCACCTAAGAAAAATTTTGAAATTTCACGAAAAATTCTCTGAGTTCCCGATATAGTCCCAATTTGATTCTAATGTGTATTTTGGGCCTCGAGGACCCATCTAAAAGACAATATGATAAATTTTGGATATGAATAGTAAATGATATGAAATATTCTGTAATTGATCTGTAAACTCCGGTAATTCTCCGTGACCCTGTTTCAGCGACGGATAAGGGTTAGGGGTGTTACAAAGGTATTCTTGAAAGTTTTCTCTTGGAAGAAAATTTTCTGGTCTGGTCGTAAAATCAAATTGAGTCCTCGATATATTGGGCAGTATGAAATTATTGAAAGGATTGGGCCTGTTGCATATCGATTAGCATTACTACTAGAATTCACAGAATTCATAATGTTTTTCATATGTTATGTTATGGAACACCCCTTACCTGTGTTCAATGCTAGGACAAAGTACGAGGCATTACCGGACTTAAATATAACCAATCATACAAAACCAGACCATATAATTTCATTCAATTTAATACCATTCATACACATGCATATCGTCCCTTATACGGGCCCATGAGGCCCAAAACATACATCAAGAGTAGTTCGGGACTAAACTGAGTATTTTAGAAAAACTTAGAAATTGTTTTTTTTATGAAACAGGGTCACACACTCGTGTGGGTAGGCCGTGTGGTCACACACGCCCGTGTGGTTTGGGACACGCCCTTGTCCTCAGCCTGTGTAACTCTCTGTTTATGATGTCATCAACTCAATTAGGATCAAATGGCCAAGTCACACGCCCGTGTGCTTAGGCCGTGTGGTGAATTAAATTCCAAAAATTAAGAGCAGACTTCACACGACCTGGGCACATGCCCATGTCCTGAGGACGTGTTCTTTACACGGCTGAGACATACGGTCGAGTTTTTGCTCGTGTGTTTACTACTGGGCATTTTGTTTTACCTAATTAGGGTGTAAGGGACACACGGTTGAATCACCGCCCATGGGGCAGACCGTGTGTCACACACAGCCTAGACACATGCTCGTATGTCTACCCGTGTGGACAATTTTAAGGCTATTTTCCAAGCCATTTGTCACCCTTAAATGCTCACTCACTCATAAATTTTTGATCGCATGAAACATAGTATATTTAGTCACTCAAATACTCATAAACATGATTAATCCATGACTTTGTAATGTCAGCATATCATCTAACCAAGCCATCATGCTTTCATATGGCTTTCCACACTAATTTCATATTTATTCATCATGATAAACCTATTTTCAATTTACTCAATTATACTATAGCTTTGGTCATACTTATGAGCCACAATTCATTCATTAAGCACATATGTCATTCATTTCACATATCATCCACAAGCAACCACATCAAGCACAACACATTGCATGCCTGCATAATTAATTAGGGTTACAACCCAAATAATCAATATGAACTATATCACATGGCCATATACAAAATGAATCAAATATTACCATAAGCCAACACATTTGACAAAACCAATATGACATATAACAAAAAAGACTAAGTCCCTATACATGCTATACTCAAAATGTTGAGACTAACTATACCCAGTTTTCCAATTGATAGTGTGATCGAAAACTTCGACGTTCTCCGATCCCCGAGCTAGCTTGGTGACACTATAAGAAAAAGGAGAGGAAAATGGATATGTAACACCCCGTACCCGAGTCCGTCGCCGGAGTCGGACACGAGGGGTTTGCAGACTTAAATCACTTCTTTGCAGTCCAATTTAAAAATTTCCAGGCAGTTGGCTAACTGTGTCACTGTCACCTTAAAAATCATATCTTGAGTTCTAAAACTCAAAAATCAGTTTCGTAATTTTTCCCTGAAACTAGACTCATATATCCATCTACATATTTTTTTCTAGAATTTTTGGTCAGGCCAATTAGTACAGTTTATTAGTTAAAGTCTCCCCTGTTACAGGGTACGACTACACTGACCTTCATGCATTACGATTTGAATATCTCCCTGTACATGGCTTCAATACTGATGCCGTTTATTTATATAGAAACTAGACTCAAAGAGGAATCTATACATATATGGCATGACTCCTAATTATCTCTGGTTAATTTATAATGAATTTCCAAAGTCGGAACAGGGAATCCAGAAACCGTTCTGGCCCTGTCTCACGAAAACCTAATTATCTCTTAACATACCACTCATATGACCGTTTCGTTTCTTCCATATGAAAGTGGATTCATCAAGGTTCATTTAAATAATTTATTCACTATTTAATTCTATTCCTACTATTTTTAGTGATTTTCCAAATCTACATCACTGCTGCTGTCAGCATCTGCCTCTAAGGTAGACTTTACCTATTTCATAGTTTCCATGATTCAACTAGCCCTTTTAGCATAAATAGCACAAATTATGATAGTGATTAACCATTCCCATGGCCAATCCTTGTTAAGCATATCCACACCTCTCAATAACCATACCAAATGATTATAACATTATGCTCAAACATATATAAGCCATTTTCGCATGGCTATCCAAAATTATACAAATCCAAAGGGTCCATGACCCACTACAAAAGGGTAGTCCTATACATGCCATTTTCAGAGTTCAACCAAAAGTGTACCAAAAGGGCTTTGATAGTGTGGGCGACTTCGACTTCAATAATCCCGAGTCCGATAGCTGACGAACCAAAATCTATAAAACAGAGATTCAAAGAACGGAGTAAGCATTTAATGCTTAGTAAGTTTTAAGCAAGACAAAGTGTTCTCAATCACTATTATTGGTCATTCATTTCAACTGTTCGATGAAGTTAATCTAGAGCTTCATCTCGATCTATAATATCATTAAACGCAACACTTGGCTGCCACATATATACTTTCGAATAATAATGACCTAGATGGTCAAATATTTCCAAAGCACATTCTCACATTTGGAGTTATAATATTAATCACATTTACCTACCTCTTTGATACTGATAATTCACCTCGAAATCACTCCACCGATGAGTAAGTAATACGTACCTGAACATCTTGAATACATAATACTTATTTGATGGTAACTTAATGCAGATACTCAATATCAAAGTCTTACTTGAATCCTAGCATTTAGCCGTCGGGTCTTTAAAGCTCGGATATAGTACGAGCACGAAGCCTACGGACATTAATCAGGATAATACTCTCGCATAAAGCCTGCGGGGTTTTAACCCGGATATAGTACTGACACAATTGCCCTTCGGGACTTATCACATTTATACACTTTCACATCCATCACGTTGGCACTCAGCTCTGTCACATATATACACTTTCACATTCATCACATCGGCCATTAGGCCTCATCACATATATACAGTTTCACATTCATCACATCGGCTATTAGGCCTTATCACATATATACACTTTCACATTCATCACATCGGCCATTAGGCCTCATCACATATATACACTTTCACATTTATCATCACATATATACACTTTCACATTTATCACATCGGCCATTAGGCCTTATCACATATATATACACTTTCACATTCATAACATCGGCCATTAGGCCTTACCACATATATATACACTTTCACATTCATCACATTGGCCATTCGGCCTTATCACATATATACACTTTCACATTCATCACATCGGCCATTAGGCCTTATCACATATATATACATTCACATCACAATTATCCAAATATACTTCACATATCACATATACTATCATGTATACACATTGTCTTGGCCGAATCTACATTAATCATTTCCCAATGAATAATTCAATTTCACGCCATACTATCATTTCATATTCGAATACTCATAAACTTACAATTTCACAAATTTTAATATCAAAGATCCATCTAACACTCATGTATCGTTTTACAATATCACGATTTAGAATTCACGTATGGGTTTAATCAATAGCTTATGAGTAACTAAAACAAGTTTTATCCATGTTTACAACAAAATCACATATTCACTACGAGCTGTTTTACTGAGCAGTAGTCACTAAATTATTTATAACTGGAGCTACAAAACTCCAAATCACTTGCCGTTAATTTTCCCTGAATATAGACTCATATATCTTCCATCCATAAAAGTTTCAGAATTTTAGGTTTGGCCAATCAATACCAGATTTTTCTTAAAGTTTCCCCTGTTTCACTGTTTGACTAATCTGACCACTCTTCACTACGAATCAAATTTCTCATTTTACAGAATTCAAAATGTGTTGTATTTGATTTCATTTGAAACTAGACTCATTAAGGAGTCTAAGCATATAAATTTTATCTTATAACCATTTTTGTACAATTTATAATGATTTTCTAAAAACAGAACAGGGGATTTCGGAGTCATTCTGACACCGTCTCACACAACTTTAAATATCTCTTTATAGGAAATTTGTTTGCTCACAAGGTCTCTTTTATAAGAAACTAGACTAATTAAGCCTTGATTACATATTTTATTCGGCTTATAATTCCACACCAACAATTTATAGTGATTTTCTAAAATCACGTTACTGCTGCTGTCCAAAGCAAATTATTACAATTTGCTCTTAACTTTCCAAGTCCAAACACATATGAACTTACCATTTGAGTTTAAGACATATCATGGCCTCTTATTAAATAAACTCATTATGTCCTATTATGATTGAATTTACTCAACGTTTAATCACTTAAAACTTACCTCGGAAGTGGTCGACGATTAGATGTCCACGGCTATTCGTTTACTTTCTCTTTTCCCCTATCCGACTTTGATCCTCTTTGCTCTTAAGCTTAAGTAAAACAATAGATTTGCTTAAGTACTTAACTAATATTATTCACTTAACAATCACATTTGGCAATCACATATCATTTAATCTTTGATTGACCAATTTAACACATACCAAAATCCAATCATACATCTAACCTTTATCTCACTACCAAACCGAGTTATAAGATCATACATTATACTAAGCATATTATTAAACATACCTATTCAATTTAGCTAATTTCATAGCCAATTAATCACCTTACCCCACATTACTCAATGCCGAATATTAACCCAACATCACAAGCATAATCACCATGAAACTTACCTTAATACACATTTTATCCTATTGCCGAATACATATATATATCATCAAACAAATCAACTAGTTTAGCATTCAAATTCTTCTAACCATTCCTCAATCATTTACTCAATGAACAACAATCCAAGCACATCAAAGCATAGTCCAATGTATCATTCTTCTTAAATTCAAAAATAAATGCATGGGCTAACTTCAAAATCTATTTAACAACTCAACTTTATAAACACATATTCGGCTAGGAAGAAAGATTGATAATTTAACAACCTTAGCTTAACATATAATTTGTTGTGACACATCTTTAAGCATTCTTTTATTCCATCAACTCAATAACTAAACTCATATTCGGCAATGGCCTCCAATATAGTGACCGATTCTTCTCAACTAGCACCTAGTGTACACACATGATCATTTGTTTGATTCAAGCACCTATCCACCAAAATTCATCCAAATTAACAAGAACAACAACCACATTCTTTGTTATCTACCATGACCGAAACCCATATTCATTCACCAAATATCAAAAATTTATCATCAATTTGACATATAAGGACATAACCAAATGTTTCTTGCAACACAAACTCAAAAATTAACACATGGGTCATGTTATGAGCACCAAAACAAACTCAACTTCACAAAAATTCCAAAAGAATCACATGATATCATACCTTAATTCCCCCCACACAAGATGGTCGAATGCCTTAGGTGTGCTTTCTTCCATTTCTTGGTTAGTTTCGGCTTGAGAGAGGTAGGAGAAGAAGATGAACATTTTTTTTCTTTTGTTTTCTTCCTTCAATTCACGGCAATGGAAGGGGGGGCAACCACACAATTTTTTTTTGTCATCATTTACCTTCCCATTAAATTATTTTATCCTTTCTCCCATAAACCATTAGCACAATATGTTTTATGACATGTTTTGCCCATCACCCTTTGTCATGGCTGGCCACTAGTAATTAAATGGGGGAAATTGACATGCAAGTCCACCCTTTAGATTACATGCACTAATAGATCCTTATGGATTAACCTATCACATTTCAAAAGTGTCACACATAAGTCCTATTACTAAATTCACATGCAATCGACTAAATCGAAGCTCAAAACTTTCACACATTCATATTCACATATTTTAGACAATAAATATCATATTCAAATAATTTGGTGACTCGGTTTAGCGGTCCTGAAACCGCTTTCCGACTAGGGTCATTTTAGGGCTGTCACAACTCTCCCCCACTTAAGAAATTTTCGTCCCCGAAAATTTCTACCGATGCATAGTTTAGGATAACGTCCTCTTATTGAATTATATCCACAAAGACATTAGCTCATCGATAGCAATTGAAATTCATTATTGATTTCGCATCGATCTATAAAATCATTTTCTTATCTTAAAACAAATACATAAACATTTCTACAAGTATGCGCATATATCTCATTTTCTTGATTTCATAAGCAATAATCACTTAATTTAATTCACAATTGCATTTCAAACACATATTAAGTACATATTAACATGTATAATTCACATCATCAACCCACATATTTGTAACCCACATTTTCATTCATGTATAAGCTGTAACCTGACCGAAAGTACACATATACTCAAACATCCCAATAAATATCCTTTATAACTCCATCATATCTCACTATTCAACTTAACCTATTTCCAACAGAAAATCAACTTCCACATACCTGAACATTGAATTCATTTAGCACATTTAATCACTGTTAACGATACCCGTTGAATCATTCGAAATCATTACGGATACTCATTAAGCACATATAGCTCTTACAATGCCATATCCTAGATATGGTCTTACATATGCTCACATATCGAGCCGATGCCATGTCCCAGACATGGTCTTACACACTATCTCAAATCAATGCCTTCGTCCCAGACGAGGTCTTACATGAATTCCACTTCACACACTTAGTGCCCACTGACCGATCTCGCACTCATAGTGCTCGGTTAAAGGAATTCGCACACACACAGTGCCTCTAATCATTCACACACATAGTGCTCTTATTCATTCGTTATTACACATTGAAATGACTTAACCAAGTCTATAAACATCATGTATGTACACTTTTAAACATATCATCTCATTTAAATTTGAATTCGTATAGTAATGAATACTTAAACTTTGCTCAAATTACCGGCACGAAGCCTACTAGGCACGAAGGCCCGAATACACGTCACCAGCATGATTGCTCTTCGGGACCTAGCCCGGATATAACACCAGCACGAATGCTCTTCGGAACTTAGCACGGATATATCACTAGCACGAATGCTCTTCGGAACTTAGTCCGGTCGGAACTTAGTCCGGATACAACACTAGCACGAATGCTCTTCGGGATTTAGCCCGGATATATCACTAGCACGAATGCTCTTCGGAACTTAGTCCGGATACATCACTAGCACGAATGCTCTTCGGGATTTAGCCCGGATATATCACTAGCACGAATGCTCTTCGGAACTTAGTCCGGATACATCACTAGCATGAATGCTCTTCGGGACTTAGCCCGGATACATCACTAGCACGAATGCTCTTCGGGACTTAGCCTGGATCATCGTCGAGACCTTTAGCTCGGATGAAATCTCCATACAAAGCCAGCGAATTTTAATCCGGACATAATCTCTGTACATAGCCATCGGGTCTTTACCCGAACATAATCTCTTCATATAGTCAGCGGGTCTTTAAACTCGGATTCACATCACTGAGTCTCATACATATTTATTCACATGTTATCATGTTTCACATGGCACAAATCACATTTATAATTTAATCAATTCATTCACAGTAAACATATAACATGATTCTTGACTTTAAGTCGTAAATATCATTCAAATCTAATACATGTATGCTTCTTTTACTAAACTTTCAGCTCAATAAGCAATCACACAAAAGCATATATCCCCAATCTCTTCCTTTGTTCATTTCTCTAATAACCTTATTATGATAAGGACAATGGGACATCATTCATCTATCATACATGTATATCATGGCATTTTAAGTTAAATACCAAATTCAATTACTCAAAACTTACTTATGTTATACCCTTCTCAATATTGACACATCATAAGCATGTCTCAGTCCTCTCAATACCATCTGCTACAACTCGATCGGGATCGGAATTCATTACAATAAATAAACACATTTTCAATTGTCAGAAATCACCACACTATCAAATATTCACATAATGGCATGTATAGCTAGACCCAAACGTATTACGGTAGTCCTAGAATCGACTAAACCGTAGCTCTGATACCAATAAAATTGTAACACCCCGTACCCGAGTCCGTCGCCGGAGTCGGACACGAGGGGTTTGCAGACTTAAATCACTTCTTTGCAGTCCAATTTAAAAATTTCCAGGCAGTTGGCTAACTGTGTCACTGTCACCTTAAAAATCATATCTTGAGTTCTAAAACTCGAAAATCAATTTCGTAATTTTTCCCTGAAACTAGACTCATATGTCCATCTACGTATTTTTTTCTAGAATTTTTGATCAGGCCAATTAGTACAGTTTATTAGTTAAAGTCTCCCCTGTTACAGGGTGCGACTACACTGACCTTCATTCATTACGATTTGGATATCTCCCTGTACAGGGCTTCAATGCTGATGCCGTTTGTTTCTATAGAAACTAGACTCAAAGAGGAATCTATAAATATATGGCATGACTCCTAATTATCTCTGGTTAATTTATAATGAATTTCCAAAGTCGGAACAGGGAATCCAGAAACCGTTCTTGCCCTGTCTCACGAAAACCTAATTATCTCTTAACATACCACTCATATGACTGTTTCGTTTCTTCCATATGAAATCGGATTCATCAAGGTTCATTTAAATAATTTATTCACTATTTAATTCTATTCCTACTATTTTTAGTGATTTTCCAAATCTACATCACTACTGCTGTCAGCATTTGCTTTTAAGGTAGACTTTACCTATTTCATAGTTTCCATGATTCAACTAGCCCTTTTAGCATAAATAGCACAAATTATGATAGTGATTAACCATTCCCATGGCCAATCCTTGTTAAGCATATCCACACCTCTCAATAACCATATCCATTCCAAATGATTATAACATTATGCTCAAACATATATAAGCCATTTTCGCATGGCTATCCAAAATTATACAAATCCAAAGGGTCCATGACCCACTACAAAAGGGTAGTCCTATACATGCCATTTTCAGAGTTCAACCAAAAGTGTACCAAAAGGGCTTTGATAGTGTGGGCGACTTCGACTTCAATAATCCCGAGTCCGATAGCTGACGAACCAAAATCTATAAAACAGAGATTCAAAGAACGGAGTAAGCATTTAATGCTTAGTAAGTTTTAAGCAAGACAAAGTGTTCTCAATCACTATTATTGGTCATTCATTTCAACTGTTCGATGAAGTTAATCTAGTGCTTCATCTCGATCTATAATATCATTAAACGCAACACTTGGCTGCCACATATATACTTTCGAATAATAATGACCTAGATGGTCAAATATTTCCAAAGCACATTCTCACATTTGGAGTTATAATATTAATCACATTTACCTACCTCTTTGATACTGATAATTCACCTCGAAATCACTCCACCGATGAGTAAGTAATACGTACTTAAACATCTTGAATACATAATACTTATTTGATGGCAACTTAATGCAGATACTCAATATCAAAGTCTTACTTGAATCCTAGCATTTAGCTGTCGGGTCTTTAAAGCTCGGATATAGTACGAGCACGAAGCCTACGGACATTAATCAGGATAATACTCTCGCATAAAGCCTGCGGGGTTTTAACCCGGATATAGTACTGACACAATTGCCCTTCGGGACTTATCACATTTATACACTTTCACATCCATCACGTTGGCCACTCGGCTCTGTCACATATATACACTTTCACATTCATCACATCGGCCATTAGGCCTCATCACATATATACAGTTTCACATTCATCACATCGGCTATTAGGCCTTATCACATATATACACTTTCACATTCATCACATCGGCCATTAGGCCTCATCACATATATACACTTTCACATCCATCACATCGACTATTAGGCCTTATCACATATATACACTTTCACATTCATACATCGGCCATTAGGCCTTATCACATATATATACACTTTCACATTCATCACATCGGCCATTAGGCCTTATCACATATATATACACTTTCACATTCATCACATTGGCCATTCGCCTTATCACATATATACACTTTCACATTCATCACATCGGCCATTAGGCCTTATCACATATATATACATTCACATCACAATTATCCAAATATACTTCACATATCACATATACTATCATGTATACACATTGTCTTGGCCGAATCTACATTAATCATTTCCCAATGAATAATTCAATTTCACGCCATACTATCATTTCATATTCGAATACTCATAAACTTACAATTTCACAAATTTTAATATCAAAGATCCATCTAACACTCATGTATCGTTTTACAATATCACGATTTAGAATTCACGTATGGGTTTAATCAATAGCTTATGAGTAACTAAAACAAGTTTTATCCATGTTTACAACAAAATCACATATTCACTACGAGCTATTTTCCTGAGCAGTAGTCACTAAATTATTTATAACTGGAGCTACAAAACTCAAATCACTTGCCGTTAATTTTCCCTGAATTAGACTCGTATATCTTCCATCCATAAAATTTTCAGAATTTTATTTGGCCAATCAATACCAGATTTTTCTTAAAGTTTCCCCTGTTTCACTGTTTGACTAATCTGACCACTCTTCACTACGAATCAAATTTCTCATTTTACAGAATTCAAAATGTGTTGTATTTGATTTCATTTGAAACTAGACTCATTAAGGAGTCTAAGCATATAATTTTATCTTATAACCATTTTTTACAATTTATAATGATTTTCTAAAAACAGAACAGGGGATTTCGGAGTCATTCTGACACCGTCTCACACAGCTTTAAATATCTCTTTATAGGAAATTTGTTTGCTCACAAGGTCTCTTTTATAAGAAACTAGATAATTAAGCCTTGATTACATATTTTATTCGGCCTATAATTCCACACCAACAATTTATAGTGATTTTCTAAAATCACGTTCTGCTGCTGTCCAAAGCAAATTATTACAATTTGCTCTTAACTTTCCAAGTCCAAACACATATGAACTTACCATTTTAAGACATATCATGGCCCTCTTATTAAATCAACTCATTATGTCTATTATGATTAATTTACTCAACGTTTAATCACTTAAAACTTACCTCGAAGTGGTCGACGATTAGATGTCCACGGCTATTCGTTTACTTTCTCTTTTCCCCTATCCGACTTTGATCCTCTTTGCTCTTAAGCTTAAGTAAAACAATAGATTTGCTTAAGTACTTAACTAATATTATTCACTTAACAATCAATTTGGCATCACATATCATTTAATCTTTGATTGACCAATTTAACACATACCAAAATCCAATCATACATCTAACCTTTATCTCAATACCAAACCGAGTTATAAGATCATACATTATACTAAGCATATTATTAAACATACCTATTCAATTTAGCTAATTTCATAGCCAATTAATCACCTTACCCCACATTACTCAATGCCGAATATTAACCCAACATCACAAGCATAATCACCATGAAACTTACCTTAATACACATTTATCCCATTGCCGAATACATATATATATCATCAAACAAATCAACTAGTTTAGCATTCAAATTCTCTAACCATTCCTCAATCATTACTCAATGAACAACAATCCAAGCACATCAAAGCATAGTGAATGTATCATTCTTCTTAAATTCAAAAATAAATGCATGGGCTAACTTCAAAATCTATTTAACAACTCAACTTTATAAACACATATTCGGCTAGGAAGAAAGATTGATAATTTAACAACCTAGCTTAACATATAATTTGTTGTGACACATCTTTAAGCATTCTTTTATTCCATCAACTCAATAACTAAACTCATATTCGCAATGGCCTCCAATATAGTGACCGATTCTTCTCAACTAGCACCTAGTGTACACACATGATCATTTGTTTGATTCAAGCACCTATCCACCAAAATTCATCCATTACAAGACAACACCACATTCGTTATCTCAGACGAACCATATATTCACCAAATATAAAATTTATTCATTGACATAAGACATAACCAAATTTTCTTGCAACACAAACCAAAAATTAACACATGGGTCATTTATGAGCACAAAAAACTCAACTTCACAAAATTCAAGAATACATGATATCATACCTTAATTCCCCCAACAAATGCCGATGCCTTAGTGTGCTTCTTCCTTTTTGGTTAGTTTCGGCTTGAGAGAGGTAGGAGAGAAGATGAACATTTTTTTTCTTTTGTTTTCTTCCTTCAATTCACGGCAATGGAAGGGGGCAACCACACACATTTTTTTTGTCATCATTTACCTTCCATTATAATTTATCCTTTCTCCCATAAACTTGCACAACATGTTTTGAATGTTTTGCCATCCCTTTGTCATGGCTGGCCACTAGTATTAAATGGGGGAAATTGACATGCAAGTCCACCCTTTTGATTACATGCACTAATAGATCCTTATGGATTAACCTATCACATTTCAAAAGTGTCACACATAAGTCCTATTACTAAATTCACATGCAATCGACTAAATCGAAGCTCAAAACTTTCACACATTCATATTCACATATTTTAGACAATAAATATCATATTCAAATTAATTTGGTGACTCGGTTTAGCGGTCCCCGAAACTGCTTTTCGACTAGGGTCATTTTAGGGCTGTCACATGAACATCAAGTGTTTCTGGGTTACTACAACCGATTATGATTCGGAGTGGAAATGGGATCGACTGACCATGGACTTTGTGTCGGTTTACCTCTATCTCCGAGAAAGAAGATGGATTTGGGTTTAGTTATCTTTTGACAAAATCAACTCATTTTATTCTGGTTCGATCTGATTATTCACTTGATAAATTACCTGAGTTATACTTTCTGATATAGTGAGATTACATGGTGTGCCTATGTCCATAGTGTCAGACAAAGATCCGAGATTCACGTCACGATTTTGGAAGAAGTTACAAGATGCTCTGGGTACTAAACTGCATTTTAGCACTGCTTTTCATCAGCAAACGGAACGGTCAATCTGAGTGGATTATTCAGATACTTGAGGATATGTTGAGATGTTGCATTCTTGAGTTTGAAGGTACGTGGGAGCGTACTTACCCTTGATTGAATTCGCTTATAATAATAGTTTTCAGTCGAGCATCAAAATGGCACCATACGAAGCTTTATACAGTCGTAAATGCCGTACACCTTTGTATTGGACAGAGCTCATCGAAAATAAGATTCACGGGGTTGATTTGATAAAAGAAACTGAACAGAAAGTGAAAGTGAACCGAGATAGTTTGAAAGCAGCTTCTGATCGTCAGAAATCATATGTAGATTTGAAAGAAAAGATATTTTGTTTGATATCGTTGAGAGAGTGTTTTTGAAAGTATCTCTATGAAGAAGGCTTTGATTGGTAGAAGAGGCAAATTGAGTCCAAGATTTATAGGCCATATGAAATTATCGAGCGCATTAGGCCGGTGCATATAGATTGTTGTGCCACCAAGCTAGAAAAGATCATAATGTATTTCACATATCCATGCTTCGACAATACAGATCTGATCCTTCGCATGTAATTCCTCCGTCTGAGATCAAAATTCACTCTGATATGACTTACGAAGAAAACCTATCCGAATCTTAGCTCGACAGGTAAATAGTTACGTAATAGAAAGATTCCATTAGTTAAAGTAATGTGCATCGGTACGATATTGAAGAGGCCACGTGGGAGCCTGCAGATGTATGAAACAACAATATTCAAATTGTTTAACGGTAAGATTTTCGGGGACGAAAATCCTTAAGGGGGAGATTGTAACAGCTCAGTTTTGACCCTGTCAGAAAGTAGTTTGAGAGCACAAATTTGAGTGAGAAAAATATTTTAATATTAATTTCCGTGTATATGATAAGGAATTGACATGTGTGAAAGTCTTGTGTGAAAATTTAACTGTTTGTGTATTTAATTTGCAAAAAGGACCTAATCGCATAAAATATAAAAGCTATGTGCTAGATGTCTAAGTGCTAATTTGAATTGGCTTTCTAGAGTAAAGGTCCTTATGTGGTTATTTGACCATTGGAGATTTGAATGGACATAAAAGGGCATGTGTTAGGTGAAATTATAATGGTTTAATAAGGTTATAATGGTCAAATGTTTAATAAATTAATATATGTTATAAAAAAACATGAGAATAGGCATTTTTATCTTTGCTTGTACCAAAAATTGAAGAACAAAATAAAAGAATAAGAACACCTAGGGTTCGGCCATTGTGTTCCTTGATTAGTTATGTTTTTACTTCAATTTTGATAATTTCTACGCTTTATGATCGTTGCTAAGTGTACTATAAAGCCCATGCCTCAATTTCTGATTTTGTTGATGATTTGAAAATTTTTCATGGATGAATTCATGAGTTTTGTGTTGCTAAATCGTGGAATATGAAAGCTTGATGTTTAGTTTACATGTTTTGTCTTTAGATTTTAGTTGGATTTGAGTAAATTGAGCTAAATTGTGAAAATATTATTTTGAAGGACTAAAATGTGAAATAAATGAAATGTGTGAACTTGTATCAGAGCCATGAAAATTCGGTTAAGCTTGTGTACGAACAAATTATGTGTATTTTGTGATTTTGTGAAAGAGGGACTAAAGTGCCAAAATTTGAAAACATGAGGGCTAGTTTGCAAATTGCCCTAAATATGTGTTTATGGATTGAATTGAATTATTTGGTGAATAAAAGGATTAATTTTGAATACTTATAGATCAAGAAAAGAGAAGTTCGGATTTAGATCAGGGAAAATCGAAGATTTTAAAATAAACGTTCGAGTAGACACCTTCAAGTACAAGGTAAGTTCGTACTTAAAATATGATGTTAAGTATGTTTTGATGTATGTATTATACATAGGTTATATATAATTGAATTGGATAATATGGTGATGAAATGAAAGTTTTGGCACTAAGTGTGCAATTTAAACTGCCTTTGGCACTAAGTGTGCGATTTAACTAGCTTCGGCTACTTGTAGCACTAAGTGTACGATACCGACTTAGCCTCAATTATTTGAGCTGGCACTAAGTGTACGGAGATATTTAGCTTCGGCTAACCTTATAGCACTAAGTGTGCTGATGTATAAAATACGAATAACTTATAGAAAGTCTTATAATATTCAACATGAGCTAAGTGCAAAAGTGAATAAGTACGGGAAGCTTCAGGTATGTACATTGCCTAAGTGGTAAATGATGTTATGTATATGAATCTCATTGAGTTGATATAGTTATATGGATTGAAATTGTGTGAATACTCATAAGTTATCATTTTATGTTCATATATTATCAATGTTTTGAGTACGAGCTTACTAAGCTTTTGAAATCTTACTCTGTCTGATTACTATCTGCTTTCAGTTATCGTAGCTACTAAAGGCTGGAGATAGTCGAGGATCATCACCACATTATCGATCTCATTTTGGTACTTTTGAAAATGTAAATATTTGAAGTATGGCATGTATAGGCTAGTAGTTGTGAAGTATGTTTTGTGATGTATATATTTAGCCATGTGAATTGCTAATTGTTTTGAACTTATGGTTGAGAAAGGCTATGATATGTGAGTTAATTTTCAACTATGGCTTGTCTAAATTGATAAAGAAGAGGGTGAGTTTGGTAGTTCATGGTATGAAATGAATGATGTTTTGATAAATTTACATTATTTTAGTATGAATAGGTAAGGTTATAATAGTAAAGGTATAATATATGCATGAATGATATGTTTAGCATGAAATGGATTTTTCATATATGCTTATTTTATGCTGTAGGTGACCCAAAAGGGTGGCAATTTGGCTTAAATCACCTGCATTGTGCCACACGGCCACGAACCCACGACCAGGGAACACGGGCGTGCTTCGTGGCCGTGTTTGTTGTCAGTAACCTCTTAAAAATCACACGGTCTTGACACATGGGCGTGTCAATATGGTCGTGGGCTAAAGTCAGTAGCTAGCTAAATATCACACGTCTATAGCACAAGGACGTGCCTATTGGCCGTGGGTGAAAGTCAATATGCCTGCTCTGTTTTAGCACGACTGATTCACATGGTGTGTTTGATGCCCTGTAAGGTACACGGCCCTGTCGCACGGGTGTGGACCTTAACAGATAGAAAAATTCTAAATGTGAAAGTGTAAAATATGTTCGGTTTAGTCCTGACCACTCCTAATGCATGTTTAAGGTCTCATTGACCTAAGAAAGGGACTTATGTTGATGTTTGAATATGATGCATGATGTTTGTAAATGAATGTGAAGTGTTTCAATATGTTTGGTAATGCCGCTTAGCCCTAGTCCAGCGATGGATACGGTTAGGGGTGTTACAGTGAATTTTCAGATGTATTCCCCAGAAGAATTACCAGGTTTACCGTCGATTAGAAAGATTGAATTTCGTATTGAATTAGTACCGGGGAACAATACCGATACGATAGCTCCATATAGAATGGCTCCAACAGAACTAAAAGAGTTGAAAGCACAGTTACAAGAATTGACAGACAGAGGTTTTGTACAACCGAGTTATTCTCCCTAGGGTGCACCGGTATGTTTGTGGAGAAAGAAAGATGGCATAATGAGAATGTGTATTGACTACAGACAGTTGAATAAAGTGACTATAAAGAACAAATATCCTTTACGGTGGATTGATGACTTATTGATCAAGTTGAAAGGGGCTACAGTATTTTCAAGTATTAATCTGAGATCGAGCTATTATCAGTTACGAGTTAAAGAGTCGGATGTGCGAAAACCGCTTTTAGAACAAGGTATGGACATTATGAATTCCTTGTTATGCCTTTCGGTTTAACTAGTGCTTCTGCCATTTAGACAGATTTGTTGTTGTATTCATTGACGATATTCTGATCTATTCATGAGATAAATCTGAGCATACTGAGCACTTGAGAATTGTGTTACAAACCTGCGTGAAAATTAGTTATTTGCAAAGTTTAGTAAATATGAGTTTTGGCTTCAAGAGGTTGGATTTTTGGGCATATTGTTTCAGTCGATGGCATTAGAGTTGACCCGAACAAGATTTCTGCTATTGTTGATTGGAAACCTCCAAGAATGTTTGACGTTCATAGTTTTCTAGGTTTAGTGGCTATTACTGAAGGTTGTGAAAGGATTCTCGATGATTGTGACACCAATGACACGACTACTGCAAAAAGATGTGAAGTTTGAATGGTCGAAAAAGTGTCAGTAGAGTTCGAACAGTTGAAAGCATTGTTAACAAAGGCACTGGTAAGAATTGGAAAGGCATGACGTATGGCATCGGTAAGAATTGGAAAGGCATCCGTAGATAAACTTAGAAAGTATGGGGCTGAGGAATTTAGAGCCAAAATTAGGATGATGTGAAAGATCTGAGTTTTAGCTCAAAAATACTACACGGGTGTTAATGAATTCGTACACACCCGAGGAGTGCTGAAGTGGCCGTGTCCCTCCTGAAGGATACTGCATACCATTGGTGGAAGACTGTATCCTCTAGTGCCAAAGGAGA
>NW_024403064.1:0-26536 GCF_007990345.1 Gossypium hirsutum | reverse complement strand
CGGATTTAGTAACTCGCACAAATGCCTTCGGGCTTAGCCGGAATTAGTATCTCGTACAATGCCTTCGGCTTAGCCCGGAATTAGTATCTCGCACAAATGCCTTCGGGCTTAGCCCGGAATTAGTATCTCGCACAAATGCCTTCGGATCTTAGTCCGATATTGTCACTTAGCACAAGCCTTCGGGACTTAGCCCGGATAGCATTCAAATAACCATGCACATTTAACAATAAATCATGGCCCATTCGTATTTCATTTTCGTTAGCAAACTCAAACACAAGACATTTATCATTCTTGCAAATTCGGCTCAATAGCCACACAAAGAGCATGATTTTAATTTGCTCAAAACATGATCTAATCACATCATAATTTAAGCTCTTTTACTCAAGAACTTACCTCGGGTGTTGTCGAACGATTCCGATAGCTATTCGACCACTTTTTCCTTCCCTTTATCGGATTTAGTTCCCCTTTGCTCTTGAGCTTAATTAAACAAATAAATTGATTTAATCATTTGAGCATCGAAAAGAGGAACACAAGGCACTTAGCCCATATTTATACATTAGACATTAAAGTCACATATGTACGGAATCATGAATCAAACTCAACATTTTAGCTAATTTTTCCCCCTTGGCCGAATATGCATGTCTATTTTGGGGCCGATTTCAACACTTAATACATTCTACAAGTATGGTCACTTGTATTGACTAAACACCCTTTTGTTTCAAGTTCAAAACTTGGCTAATACACACATATACACACTAGTAAAGCATCCTCTCCCTTTCCATCAATTTAACACATGCATTGCTCATTAACATGCAAAAGTTATATTCGGCCTTAGCACACAACTTGCTAGCCGATTCTTCTCCATTTAGCAACCAATGCACATATGTGCTCACTCAAAAATGCTAAAAAGGAGGTTCAAGAATCATCAAGCCACCATCACATGCATCATTAACAAGCTTCATATTTAGCATGCAATGGCATTAACACAAACTCCACCTAGGCCGACTCTTAACTCATCCTCATGCCTCATCACCACAACATCAAACATCAACCAAGAATGATGCATCCATGGCCGAGTGTCATTTCCATCACATAGCAAGATTTAGACCATGGGCTAGGTAGAACTCAAGCTAACAACTAAAACATGCATGCATCTCATGGAACATCATCAAACATACCTTAGCCTAGCTACATGCATGGCCGAACCTCTTCAACCTTTCTTCTTCCTTCCTCCTTAAAATTTTTTGGCCAAGGATGAACCAAAGGATGAGCATTTTTTTTCTTTGTTTTCTTCTTTCTAGTTTCGGCTAAATGAAGATGAGAAAGGATGAACAAAATTTTCTCCTTTCTTTTCTTTAGCTCACGGCAATGGGGGGGAACAACTACACACATTTTTTTTTGTATTCATCATACTCCTTTTCATTATTTTATGCCCATGCCCCTTATTTTATTTTTTTCCTACATACCTCACTAGGCCAACATGTTCCCAACATGTTTCCACCCATAGCATGGCCAACCACTAGCTCAAATTTTGGGTAATTTGATATGCAAACCCATCATTTTCACAACATGCATTAATAGACCATTTTAAATTAGCCTATCATATTTTCACCATGTCTCATATCAATCCCTATTTAATAATTTCTCATGCAATTGGCAAAATTGGAGAATGAAACTTCCACATACTCATGTACACACATAATAAGCATAGAATATGGAAATCAATTATTTTTATGACTCGGTTTTGTGGTCCCGAAACCACTTCCCGACTAGGGTCAATTTTGGGCTGTCACAACTTGCCCTTACGGCCAAACCTGAGTACCTTTTTCCAAGGCGAAACTTTAAGGAACACTTTATCTCCCACCTGATATTCAATGTCCTTTCGTTTCAAGTCCGCATATGATTTCTGACGATCTGTGGCTGCCTTCAGACTTTCACGGATTACCTTTACTTTCTGTTCGGCATCTTTAATCAAATCAACTCCGAAAATTTTACTTTCACCAAGCTCGGTCCAAAACAATGGTGTACGGCATTTACGACCGTACAAAGCCTCGTAAGGTGCCATCTTAATACTTGATTGAAAACTATTGTTGTAAGCGAATTCAATCAAAGGTACATACCGTTCCCATGAACCACTAAACTCAAGGATGCAGCATCTCAGCATATCCTCGAGTATCTGAATTATCCGCTCGGATTGACCATCGGTTTGGGGATGAAAAGCGGTGCTAAAATGCAGCTTGGTACCCAAAGCTTCTTGCAATTTCTTCCAAAATCGCGAGGTGAATCTCGGATCTCTATCCGACATGATAGAAATAGGTACTCCATGTAATCTCACAATCTGAGAAACATACAATTCGGCTAGTTTATCCAATGAAAAATCCGTACGCACGGGAATAAAGTGAGCCGACTTAGTCAGTCTATCAACAACAACCCAAATCGCATCCTTCTTACTTGTTGACAATGGTAGTCCGGACACAAAGTCCATTGTGACTCGATCCCATTTCCACTCGGGTATCATGATCGGCTGAAGTAATCCTGAAGGCACTTGATGTTCCGCTTTCACTTGTTGACATATTAAACATCTCGAAACAAATTCGGAGATGTCCCGTTTCATACCATGCCACCAAAACCGTCGTTTCAAATCGTTGTACATTTTCGTACTCCCCGGGTGAATTGACATTCGGCTACAATGAGCTTCGTTCAGAATCATCGAAATGAGTTCTGAATTTCTTGGAACACACAACCGACTTCTGAACCTCAAACAATCGTCATCATCAATTTGAAATTCGGATTCCATATTCGGAATACATTCAGCCCGTTTTGCAACCAATTCATCGTCGACTTTCTGAGCTTCACGAATTTGATGAATCAATGATGGTTTGGCCTTTAATTCAGCTACTAACACATTGTCGGGTAGAACAGACAAGTGCACATTCATCGCTCGTAAAGCAAACAGCGATTTCCGGCTTAAGGCGTCCGCAACCACATTAGCCTTTCCCGGGTGGTAATCAATGACAAGCTCGTAATCTTTCAACAACTCAAGCCAACGTCTTTTTCGCAGATTTAAGTCTCTTTGAGTCATCAAATATTTGAGACTTTTGTGATCCGAAAATACATGGCACTTTTCGCCAAACAGGTAATGTCGCCATATTTTCAAAGCGAATACAATGGCGGCTAGTTCGAGATCATGGGTTGGATAATTTCTCTCCTGTGGCTTCAATTGTCTCGACGCATAGGCCACAACTCGGCCTTCTTGCATCAATACGCAACCCAACCCGAGTAGGGATGCGTCACTATAAATGACAAACTCTTTGCCTGATTCGGGTTGCACTAAAATTAGAGCTTCAGTCAAATGAGTTTTCAATTGATCGAAGCCTTTCTGACATTTCTCCGTCCATTCGAACTTAGCATCCTTTTGAAGTAGCTTCGTCATTGGTGTGGCTATCATCGAGAAACCTTTGACAAATCGTCGGTAATAACCGGCGAGTCCCAAAAAGCTCCGAACCTCAGTAATATTTCTCGGAGGTTTCCAGTTAAGTATGGCTGATATTTTGTTCGGGTCAACTCGAATACCCGATGCGGATACCACATGACCCAAGAAGCTAACCTCTCTTAACCAGAACTCACACTTACTGAACTTAGCATATAACTTCTTATCCCGCAAAACTTGCAACACTAATCTCAAGTGTTCAGCATGTTCGATCTCATCTCTTGAATAGACCAAGATGTCATCAATGAACACAACTACGAACCGATCCAAATATGGTCTGAAGATCCGATTCATCAAATCCATAAATACCGCAGGGGCATTAGTGAGCCCAAACGGCATCACTAAGAACTCGTAGTGACCGTACCTCGTTCTGAAAGCAGTTTTGGGTATGTCCGAATCTCGAATTCGCAACTGATAATAGCCCGATCTCAAATCTATTTTTGAGAACACTGAGGCTCCCTTCAGTTGGTCGAACAAATCATCGATGCGCGGCAACGGATATTTGTTCTTTATCGTCACTTTATTCAGTTGACAATAGTCAATGCACAACCTCATGGTTCCGTCCTTCTTTTTCACGAACAATACTGGTGCACCCCAAGGTGAGAAACTTGGTCGAGCAAAACCTCTATCCGTCAATTCTTGCAACTGAGATTTTAACTCTTTTAACTCGGTTGGTGCCATACGATACGGAGCTGTCGAAATCGGCGTAGTCCCAGGTACAAGCTCAATACCAAACTCTACCTCCCGAACAGGTGGTAAACCCGGTAATTCTTCAGGAAAAACATCCGGGTATTCACAAACCACCGACACAAATTCGGGTTTCTTTTCTAACTCTTTGTCATCAAGTACATACGCAAGGTATGCTTCGCACCCTTTTCTTACATATTTCTGGGCCAACATTGCTGATATTACAGCTGGCGGTCCCTTAAGTCCGTAGACTCAATTCGAATTATCTCGTTATTTGCGCATCTCAAATCAATAGTCTTGCTTTTGCAATTCACAACCGCATCATGCGCGGTCAACCAATCCAAACCAAGAATAACGTCAAATTCGTCAAACGGCAAAAGCATCAAATCGGCCGGAAGACAGGATTCTCGGATTTTTAGAGGGCATCTCTTACACACTTTATCAACAAGTACGCATTGACCCAAAGGGTTTGACACTCGAATTACGAACTCAGTAGACTCAACAGGTAGAGTCTTACTGGATGCTAAGGTTTCGCATACATATGAATGAGTAGAGCCAGGGTCAATCAATGCAATCACATTAGTATCAAAGAGAGTGAAGGTACCAGTGATGACGTCAGGGGAGGATGCCTCCTCTCGTGCGCGAATGGCATATGCTCTAGCAGGAGTACGGTTCTCGGCTCGAACAGCCGTATCAGAGGTCCCTCTCTGACTACCACCCCTACCTCCTAAAATTCTCGGTGGTCTACCTCTAGTTGTCACTCCACTAGGTCTTGCACCTTGAATCTTATTCTTCTCATCAAGCTCCGTGCAATCTCTAATGAAGTGGTCCTTCGAACCGCATCCGTAACAAGCCCTGTTAATAGACTTACCCCAACATTCACCTATGTGTCGTCTTCCACATTGGGGACATTCAAGTTTCTCTAGACGATTATTGCCCACACTAGCTACCGAAGTAGCTCGGGAGTCCGTCGATGGTCTTGCTCTGATGGAAATTCCCGCAGTCGTCCTCGACTTATTAGTGTCCTCCCTGAACTTCTTTACGGCTGAGAACGGAGCTTTACCCGTCGATCTTTTACGATAGTCTCTAGCTTCAAATTCAGCCTTCTTCTTCTCCTTTCCAAGTTCTTCCGCCTTGTAGGCTCGTTCGACTAGTGTTACGAATTCTTTTATTTCCAAAATACCCATTAGTAGCTTTAAATCTTCATTCAATCCTTCTTCGAATCTTTTGCACATAGCAACCTCATCAGCTACACACTCCCGGGCATACCTACTGAGTCTTACGAATTCATGTTCGTATTCAGATACTGTCATACGGCCTTGCTTGAGTTCCAAGAATTCCTTACGCTTTTGATCAATGAACCGTTGACTAATATATTTCTTTCGAAATTCCGTCTGAAAGAAGTCCCAAGTTACTCGTTCGTTTGGGACTATGGAAATCAGGGTCCTCCACCAATAGTAGGCTGAGTCCCACAACAAGGATATAGCACACTTTAGACATTCATCGGGTGTGCATGACAGTTCATCAAACACCCGAATGGTGTTATCAAGCCAGAACTCGGCCCTTTCAGCATCATCAGTAACTATGGCCCTGAACTCCTCAGCCCCGCGCTTCCTAATCAAGTCTACAGGTGGCTTACTCAGCCTCACAGGATCAGTAACTGATGGCATTACTGGCTCCGGGGGTGGATTATTCAAATTCGGGAATTGTTGGACAGCCGGATTGGTTCGGGCATACTGCGCGACCCACTCATTCATCATGGTAAATAAGGCTTGTTTAGCCCCCTCACCTTGATTATTCGCAGATGACCTAGGTTCAACAGGCGGTGTCCCTTGTGCAGGAGCAGCCGCTACACTTTCAATGTCATCCGCCAAGGTTCTCTCTACACCGGGATCCATTTACTAATCAAAACATAAATTTTAACCGTCAGAAGTCATCACACAGTTAAACATTAACATTCGGCATGTATAGCTAGACTCATACGTGCTATGGTAGTCCTAGAACCGACTAAACAATAGCTCTGATACCAATCAAATGTAACACCCCGAACCCGAGACCGACACCGGAGTCGAACACGAGATGTTAACAGACTTTAAACCCTTTATAAAAATATTCCTCAGACACTACCAATCTGCGTACTAGTCGGTTTAAAAATCATATCTTGAGTTTCACAACTCGAAAATCAGTTTCGTGATTTTTCCCAGAAACTAGACTCATATGCCCATCTACATATTTTTTTCTAGAATTTTTGGTCGGGCCAATTAGTACAGTTTATTAGTCAAAGTCTCCCATGTTACAGGGATCGACTACACTGACCTTTGCGAATTACGACCTGGATATCTCCCTGCACAGAGCTTCAATACTGATGCCGTTTGTTTCTATAGAAACTAAACTCAGAGAGGAATCTATCCATATATGGTTTGACTCCTAATTGTCTCTGGTTAATTTATAATGAATTTTCAAAGTCGGAACAGGGAATCCAGAAATCGTTCTGGCCCTGTCTCACAAGAACCTGAATATCTCTTAACATACTTTCCATATGATCTTTTCGTTGCTTCTATATGAAAATAGACTCATCGAGCTTCGAATACATAATTTATTCATCAATTTATTCCACTCCTACTATTTTTAGTGATTTTTCAATCTCACGTCACTGCTGCTGCCAGCATCTGTTACGAAAGCAACTATGCCCATTTCGTGATTTCTCCTTGATCTAACTAGTAATTCGTCATACATATCACAAATTATGATCATGACTAGCCATGCCAAAGGCTAATCATTGTCAAACATCCCCCTACTACACTATTGCCATATCATGAATTTTAACACCAAAATAATCAACCATGACATATGGCATAAAAAGGTCGAATTATCAAGATTTACGACCTAACGTTATGAAACCAAACCCAACCGAACATTTATGCCATTTTCGCATGGCTAAAAGTTTACATACCAAAGTTCAAACACAACATAATAGCCTATACATGCCGAAATGTTCTCCTAAGCCGACTAAGAAGAAAGTACCAAAACTTGCTAGCCGGTGTGATGACTTCGACGACGGCACGATCACGCAAAAAGAGACGAGTCCAAGAAACCTAGAATAGGTGACAAGCAAACACCGAATGAGTATATAACTCAGTAAGCCATAAGCATTCCACAACCATCCATTAATAAAATTATCACAACAGGAAACAATGAAATGAGGTTAAGTACTCCATCCATACCAAACTATACCATAGTTCCTTAAACCCTATGGTTCAATCTCATACCAAGTCCTACATTGGCCTTTCATACATCATTTTATTTTCGTTATAATCATACAATTAAACGAACTTTCACCTATTCCACAATGAACCTTATGTACGTGACTTCAACTATAATCGTCACATAGGTTCAAAACTTACCAAGCTCAACTCCAAATATAAACATAGCGCCTATTAGCCATGAACTCAAGGTACTTACCTTTTCCGCTGTCCAAAATTGACTCGGTAAAGTCGCACCCATCATGTAAATAATTTATAGAAAATATATATTGGGTTCGCACACATAGTGCTTAATAATCAACCGCGCACACTTAGTGCCATGCACTTTAAACTCACACACTTAGTGCCATGCATTTCAAGTTCGCACACTTACCTTTTCCGCTGTCCAAAATCGACTCGGTAAGTCGCACCCTTAATGTAAATAATTTATAGAAAATATATATTGGGTTGGCACACATAGTGCTTAATAATCAACCACGCACACTTAGTGCCATGTACTTTAAACTCGCACACTTAGTGCTGTACAATTTAAACCCACACACTTAGTGCCAATCTCATGACCGTGAACACTTATTGCCCGCACACTTAGTGCCGAAAACCAGCCACTCAATAGGCTTCACTTCCTTTTTACATTCGACAAATTTCATCTCTACTTACATATACATTTGTATACATTTCATCTCATTAAACACAATGGTATAGGTATTACGATCCTTTAAATCAATACCAAAGATATGCTTAATGACTTACTTGTGTTGGGTAAGATGGTTCCAACTCGGCTACTCGATGATCTTTTCTTTGCCTTTGCTTGATTCTCCTCCTTTAACTCCTTGAGCTTAATCAATAAATCAACTAGTTTAACCGCCTTGCTAAATATTTACAATCCAATGACACATGCATATGTATGTTAGTATATTCGGCAATCACCCTTACTAATCACCCACTTGATCAATTATGGAGAATCAAAGTTAATATCACAATGTGTACCCTATATGGCCCATTATACATAATCAAATTTAACATCATCTATATATTTACTCATATGGCCGAATATACCTAATCATACATACACCTAAGCAAAAATAATTTCTAAAATCTTTATATCATTTATACACTAGTAAAGCATCCTCTCCCTTTCCATCAATTTAGCACATGCATTACTCATTAACCTACAAAAATTATATTCGGCCTTAGCACACAACTTGCTAGCCGATTCTTCCCCATCTAGCAACCAATGCACATATGTGCTCACTCAAAAATGCTAAAAAAAAGAGATTCAAGAATCATCAATCCACCATCACATGCATCATTAACAAGCTTCATATTTAGCATGCAATGGCATTAACACAAACTCCACCTAGGCCGAATCTTAACTCATCTTCATGCCTCATCACCACAACATCAAACATCAAAATACCAACCAAGAATGTAACATGCATGGCCGAATATCATCTCCATCATTTAACAAAGTTTGAACCATGGCTAGGTAGATTTCAAACTTACAACTTAAAATATACATGAATCTCAAAGAATAATATCAAACATACCTCAATCTAGTTACATGCATGGCCACACTTCCTCCTAATTCTCTTCCAAACCAAACATGAAGCAAGAACTCCTTCCTCCTCCCTTAGAATTTTCGGTCAAAAGAGGATGAAAAAGGATGAACAAGTTTTTCTTTTCCTTTCTTTAGCTCACGGCAATGGGGGGGAACAACCACTCATTTTTTTTGTTTTTCCTTTCTTTATTACCCATACTCCTTATTTTATTTTTTTCCTACATACCTCACTAGGCCAACATGTTCCCAACATGTTTCCACCCATAGCATGGCCAACCACTAGCTCAAATTTTGGGTAATTTGACATGCAAACCCATCATTTTCACAACATGCATTAATAGACCATTTTAAATTAGCCTATCATATTTTCACCATGTCTCATATCGATCCCTATTTAATAATTTCTCATACAATTGGCAAAATTGGAGAATGAAACTTCCACATACTCATGTACACACATAATAAGCATAGAATATGGAAATTAATTATTTTTATGACTCGGTTTTGTGGTCCCGAAACCACTTCCCGACTAGGGTCAATTTTGGGCTGTTACAAGAAAATTACCTCTTTTTTTCTTCTAGTTTGTGCAAAGCATATATTAGTATGCCTAAATCACATATGATGGTAAACCAGAAGTTTACATTAGTATTCTTGAATCTTATGCACTAGTTGAAATATATTAATTAATTGATATGATATGTTAGACCATCCCAAACAATAGTTATTCGATAAATGAGATTTTACATAGATATTTATTAAATAATTTGAAGATTCTTCATTTTCTGGAATTATCATGTGATGTTTGTTCTCAAAGAAGGTAATTTATCATAACCATACTAAAAAAAGTTGAGATTGAATCTCTTGCATTTTTGAAAGAAATATGGGTCCATTTATCTAGAAAGTGAATGTTTTGATATTTTGGTAGATGTATCTACAAGTTAATCACACTTGAGTTATTAGCTTGCAACCTATCGTTTGGGGGATTACTTGTTTAATAATTTGATTAAGAATAAAACTTTCAGATTACACAATTAAGATAATTCTTGCTAATGTTGGTGATTTTATTTCTCAGACTTCAAAATATTATTGTATGCTAGATTATTAGTGCGAATAACTATCGTAAAGCATGTTGCTTATGTGTATAAAATGTAGTGTCCCAGTTCTGACGAGTACAAGGTTTAGCATGTAGTCCTAAAATAGTTTGATTGGCGGGAAAGTATTCGCCTAGGAACATCTTTTGGCGGATAGAGCGAGTGTATTCCATTATGTGTGTATGTTAGTGGTGGTTTGATATCATATTTTTGTATTTTTTGGAGTATGATTTCAGACAAGTGAAAAGGTATTCTGGAATGAGTTCATGCTTGAAGGGGTAGTGTGCCCTTTATCTGTAGCACTGTGAAAGTTAAGTTGCAAGGTATATTGGTTAGGAACTAACTGGATGTAAATTAGAGTAATTAAATAAGGGGGTACTCACTTAAGTTTCTCAAAAGTTGTAAACCTTTGGAAAAGACAATTCAATATGGATGTGATGCATGTTAGGTTCCACTGTTAGAACATGGGTCATAAATATATATTATAATATGGACTTGAGAAAAAGGGGAATTTTTCTTCTTTGTTCCATTTTATTGTGATTTCTTTGGAAAAGAGTATAGTTCTCTCTTGTTAAGTTGAAATTAAGGATCTGAGTTCATTCAGAAGGTTGTTTTATATCCTGGTTAAGAATTATAGCCTTGCATGTTAACTTCTAAAAGTGTAAGCCGATTTTATGTGATTGGATAGTAAAATGAAGAAAAAAAAGGCTGTGCATGTGGGCCATTAGTTCTTGAGATGGTGATATGTAGTATTTGAATGAGTTTTAATTATGTTCCTATGTTTTATAAGTAGTGGTGGTTGCAGTTAATTGTTGGAGGTTGAATTTGGAGTTCAAGCTATTATTCGTGGTAGTTAGTTGAGCTCTATACCGACTACTACATGTATATTGTTCATATTGCAAGCCATCTATAGAAAATTGATTAAACTATAGATCCGAAGTCATGAAGAGTATAGTATGTGAAGATTGATGTACGAGTATTGAAATATTGATGTATGGCTGAGTATGTATATGCCTGAAATGTATGCTATGAGATGTGTATTCTGTTTGGGTGAATGTTAATGAACTAAAAGATTGAATTTAGATTATGTCAATGCATGAAGAGTCTGTGTCTATTCTCCGAGGAGTTTTCTAAAAGGGGTCCGTTGGGACTATGAACTCTGAAAGAAAAGCCCAAGGCCATGGCACCCTTTTAAAGGAACTAAAGGATGGTGATTACCAAATAGGGTTCTCTGCGTGTCCCAAGATGATGGTGTGCAAACCTCATGTATTATGAGTTTAGGCAAATCTATATCGTAAAAACATCAAGTGTAACCCCTCAAACCGGGCCTAGACGCTACAACCTATTCTGAGTAATTACATGGGCCATAGAGATGGCCAAAACATTTTTATAAGAAAAACTTACTTGTCTTGAAGATATATCATTTTTAAAACATCGTGTTCCTTTCAATAAAAATTTATTTGTTCTTTTTTAATTAAAAATTTGCAACGGCTAATAATCACTAAAATGTCTATTGATCATTTTAAAATCACATAAAAACAATTCATGCAATATTATCCCAAAATATCAAAATAGAAATCTCATGCCATGGTTCATAATTTAAAAATAAAGTCCAAAGAGTTATTAAGACAACCCAAATTGAAGTCCATAATAAAAATCCAAAATGAACTTATGTAGTTTGTAAAAGTCCCACATTATTTGAAAAAAATCCATGATCGAGAGAGCATTAATCTAAAAGCCCCTTCTAAGATCCGAATTCGAGCCTAAATTACAAGGATTACCTGAGACACACGTATAACATGGGTGAGATTTAAAAGGCTGAGATCGTCACAAACATATATTTCACACGTAGCATAACACATCCAAATCATCGTAAATATAAATTAGACAGAATTCACATATCATTAGATTTAGTGAACATAACAAGTTATGATTATGTAATATTGCACATTTTAGAGGATTTTCCACCCATCTCCGCTACACACCAATATCGAGTTCCACATAACTCGTCCATCCGATAACACATAATTTGTGAACAAGCCACCACTTAGATACCGATAAATGGTCACATAACACACCATAGACAAGCCAACACATAATTGCCAATAACGACCACATAATCACAATTAAACTGCCACATAGCTTCCTACTTTCACAATCCCACCCCATACATTTGATATGACCATTTTAACACATATGTTTCACTTTTCACATTTTTCATATATTCATGCTTGTAACTCATATTTCTCAGTTTTTACACATAAACGTGTATCATGCTTACATAGCTTTCACATTAGCATGCTTTAATATACAAATTTATATTAAAACATGGATCTTAACATACACATACATATATCACATGTTTAGATAATCACATATCAATCTAACCATAAATCACACAACAAAGAGTTGAGATCAACATTACATCCACCACATATCACAAATCATGGATTTTCACAACACTTAATAGTTTAGGACACTTGGATTACTCTTTGATTGAGTTTTTCAACTCCACTTGAGTACTTAATGTACTTACAAATTAATTAATTAAATAACATTTTATTAAATTAAATAACATTATATATCACTTAAAACGTGAGTTAGATCCCACACCTTAAACTGTAGATCCGATTGCCGCAATCTTATTAGAGGAGATTTCACTTAGATATAAGCTAGTATATGAATCCTTAAATCGAGACTCAGATTCCTTATATTCATTATCACACTAAGGATCTCTTTGATCGATGTCATTTCGTCACTTGATTTAATACTAGATGATCGAAGGATCAAGAATGGAATGAGATTGATGTTTGAGTGATCGACGATGGCGATAATGGCTCGACGGTGGTCAAGCTATAGAGGAGCGGCGGTCCGACGGTGGTGAGAAAACATTTAAAGGAGGAGGTTTGAATCACTACAATTGGAAGAAAGGAGAAAAGAGAAAAAGAAGAGGAAATAAATGGAGGAAAGCTGTGGTGGTTCGCAGTGGCGGCTCACGACAGTAGAAGGGAGAAGGAGTGAAAATGGGCAGCATCTACGGTGGTTATGAGGTATTTAATGGTGGTGGAAGGCTCCGTTGTAGTGGAAGGCTCGATTGTGGTGGTTAGAGAATAAAAGATAAAAGGAGGTGATGGTGGTGGTGGTTTTATTTTGATTTGAAAGAAAAAAAAAAGATGAGGAAAATGAAAAAAATGGAGATTAAGGTGCAAATGATGGTGATTGATGGCACAAGAGGTGCGTGTAACAAGAGAGGGGGTTTAATTGTATCATAATCTTATAACAAGAGATGGGGTTTTGGCAAGATAGTGAACCATAGAGTGAAAAATGGGGATGTGTCTCAAAACATAAGGCAAGTTTAACTTTCTAAAAAAGGAAAGGAGTCCTCCATATATGGCAACAAGGGGGAGTTGACAAAGCTTGAATGCTCATGCCAATTGTGTACAAATGTAACACCCCGAACCCGAGACCGTCACCGGAGTCGAACACGAGGTGTTAACAGACTTTTAAAAAATTTTCCAGACACTGCCAATCTGCGTAATAGTCGCTTTAAAAATCATATCTTGAGTTTCACAACTCAAAAATCAGTTTCGTGATTTTTCCCTGAAACTAGACTCATATTCCCATCTACATATTTTTTTCTAGAATTTTTGGTCAGGCCAATTAGTACAGTTTATTAGTCAAAGTCTCCCATGTTACAGGGATCGACTACCCTGACCTTTGCGCATTACGACTTGGATATCTCCTTGTACAGGGCTCCAATGCTGATGCCGTTTGTTTCTATAGAAACTAGACTCAGAGTGGAATCTATACATATATGGTATGACTCCTAATTATCTCTGGTTAATATATAATGAATTTCCAAAGTCGGAACAGGAAATCCAGAAACCGTTCTGGCCCTGTCTCACGAGAACCTGAATATCTCTTAACATACTGTCCGTATGATTGTTTCGTTACTTTTCTATGAAACAAGATTCATCAAGGTTTGTTTACATAATTTATTCACTATTTAATTCCATTCCTGCTATTTTTAGTGATTTTCCAAATCTACCTCACTGCTGCTGTCAGCATCTGCCTTTAAGGTAGACTTTACCTATTTCATGGTTTCAATGATTCAACTAGCCCTTTTTGCATAAATAGCACAATTTATGAAAGTGATTAACCATTCCCATGGCCAATCCTTGTCAAGCATATCCAAACCAAATGATTATAACATTATACTCACACACATATAAGCCATTTTCGCATGGCTATCCAAAATTATACAAGTCCAAAGGGTCCACGACCCACAACGAACAGGTAGTCCTATACATGCCATTTCGAAGTTCAACCAAAATTGTACCAAAAGGGGGGCTTTGATAGTGTGGGCGACTTTGACCTCAAGATCCCGAGTCCGATAGTTGGAGAACCAAATCTATAAAACAGAGGAGCAATGAAACGGAGTAAGCAATTTATGCTTAGTAAGTTTTGAGCAAGGAATTCCAGCACAACAAAAGTATAGCATTCATATAGCTAAACGGATAATTCCATATGCACAAATTTACGATATCGTACTTGCTTCACATTATCAACTCTTATGTACATACACAAAAGATCAACTCAGCCAAAGGCCGGTAGCTCGTTTATCAACTGAGCGAATACTTATTTGTAAGGGCTCAACTAAATTCAAGCACATACGAAACATACCTCAATGTTGGGGTGTTTCGAGAGTATTAACTGGAATTTTACAGCAAGTTCATTCATTCCCAAATCACGTACCTTCGGAATTTAACCGGATATAGCTCCTCGTTCAAATGCCTTCGGGACATAGCCCAGTTATAGTAACTCGCACAAAAGCCTTCGGGACTTAACCCGGATTTAATAACTCGCAAAAATGCCTTCGGGCTTAGCCCGGAATTAGTATCTCGCACAAATGCCTTCGGATCTTAGTCTGGATATTGTCACTTAGCACAAAGCCTTCGGGACTTAGCCCGGACATCATTCAAATAACCATGCACATTTAACAATAAATCATGGCCCATTCGTATTTCATTTTCGTTAGCAAAACTCAAACACAAGACATTTATCATTCTTGCAAATTCGGCTCAATAGCCACACAAAGAGCATGATTTTAATTTGCTCAAAACATGATCTAATCACATCATAATTTAAGCTCTTTTACTCAAGAACTTACCTCGGGTGTTGTCGAACGATTCCGATAGCTATTCGACCACTTTTTCCTTCCCTTTATCGGATTTAGTTCCCCTTTGCTCTTGAGCTTAATTAAACAAATAAATTGATTTAATCATTTGAGCATCGAAAAGAGGAACACAAGGCACTTAGCCCATATTTATACATTAGACATTAAAGTCACATATGTACGGAATCATGAATCAAACTCAACATTTTAGCTAATTTTTCCCCCTTGGCCGAATATGCATGTCTATTTTGGGGCCGATTTCAACACTTAATACATTTTACAAGTATGGTCACTTGTATTGACTAAACACCCTTTTGTTTCAAGTTCAAAACTTGGCTAATACACACATATACACACTAGTAAAGCATCCTCTCCCTTTCCATCAATTTAACACATGCATTGCTCATTAACATGCAAAAGTTATATTCGGCCTTAGCACACAACTTGCTAGCTGATTCTTCTCCATTTAGCAACCAATGCGCATATGTGCTCACTCAAAAATGCTAAAAAGGAGGTTCAAGAATCATCAAGCCACCATCACATGCATCATTAACAAGCTTCATATTTAGCATGCAATGGCATTAACACAAACTCCACCTAGGCCGAATCTTAACTCATCCTCATGCCTCATCACCACAACATCAAACATCAACCAAGAATGATGCATCCATGGCCGAGTGTCATTTCCATCACATAGCAAGATTTAGACCATGGGCTAGGTAGAACTCAAGCTAACAACTAAAACATGCATGCATCTCATGGAACAAACATACCTTAGCCTAGCTACATGCATGGCCGAACCTCTTCAACCTTTCTTCTTCCTTCCTTCTTAAAATTTTTGGCCAAGGATGAACCAAAGGATGAGCATTTTTTTTTCTTTGTTTTTTTCTTTCTAGTTTCGGCTAAATGAAGATGAGAAAGGATGAACAAAAATTTTCTCCTTTCTTTTCTTTAGCTCACGGCAAAGGGGGGGGGAAACAACTACACACATTTTTTTTTTGTATTCATCATACTCCTTTTCATTATTTTATGCCCATGCCCCTTATTTTATTTTTTCCTACATACCTCACTAGGCCAACATGTTCCCAACATGTTTCCACCCATAGCATGGCCAACCACTAGCTCAAATTTTGGGTAATTTGACATGCAAACCCATCATTTTCACAACATGCATTAATAGACCATTTTAAATTAGCCTATCATATTTTCACCATGTCTCATATCAATCCCTATTTAATAATTTCTCATGCAATTGGAAAAATTGGAGAATGAAACTTCCACATACTCATGTACACACATAATAAGCATAGAATATGGAAATCAATTATTTTTATGACTCGGTTTTGTGGTCCCGAAACCACTTCCCGACTAGGGTCAATTTTGGGCTGTCACAACTCTCCCCCACTTAAGAAATTTTCGTCCCCGAAAAGCTTACCGGTAAATAGGTTTGGGTATCGTTCTTTCATCGAGCTCTCGGTTTCCCAAGTAGGTTCCTCGATCCCGTGTTTGAGCCATAACACCTTAACTAACGGAACCCTTTTGTTTCGCAACTCTTTCACTTCACGAGCTAGGACACGCATCGGTTCTTTTTCATAACTCATATCGGCTTGAATTTCAACCTCTGATGGGCTAATTATATGCGATGGATCAGATCGATAGCGTCGAAGCATCGAAACATGAAAGACGTCGTGAATCTTTTCAAGATCAGGGGGCAAAATCAATCTATACGCAACCGGACCAACTCGTTCGGAGATTTCGTACGGCCCAATGAATCTCGGGCTCAACTTGCCCTTACGACCAAACCTGAGTACCTTTTTCCAAGGCGAAACTTTAAGGAACACTTTATCTCCCACCTGATATTCAATGTCCTTTCGTTTCAAATCCACATACGATTTTTGACGATCTGTGGCTGCTTTCAGACTTTCACGGATTACCTTTACTTTCTGTTCGGCATCCTTAATCAAATCAACTCCGAAAATTTTACTTTCATCGAGCTCGGTCCAAAACAATGGTGTACGGCATTTACGACCGTACAAAGCCTCGTAAGGTGCCATCTTAATACTTGATTGAAAACTATTATTGTAAGCGAATTCAATCAAAGGTAAATACCGTTCCCATGAACTACTGAACTCGAGGATGCAACATCTCAACATATCCTCAAGTATCTGAATTATCTGCTCAGATTGACCATCGGTTTGGGGGTGAAAAGCAGTGCTAAAATGCAGCTTGGTACCCAAAGCTTCTTGCAATTTCCTCCAAAATCGCGAGGTGAATCTCGGATCTCTATCCGACACGATAGAAATAGGTACCCCGTGTAATCTCACAATCTGAGAAACGTACAATTCAACTAGTCTATCCAATGAAAAATCCATACACACGGGGATAAAGTGAGCCGACTTAGACAGTCTATCGACAACAACCCAAATCGCATCCTTCTTACTTGTTGACAATGGCAGTCCGGACACAAAGTCCATTGTGACTCGATCCCATTTCCACTCGTGTATCATGATCGGCTGAAGTAATCCTGAAGGCACTTGATGTTCCGCTTTCACTTGTTGACATATTAAACATCTCGAAACAAGGTCGGAGATGTCTCGTTTCATACCATGCCACCAAAACCAACATTTCAAATCATTGTACATTTTCGTACTCCCCGGGTGACTTGACATTCGGCTACAATGGGCTTCGTTCAGAATCATCGAAATGAGTTCCGAACTCCTTGGAACACACAAACGACTTCTGAACCTCAAACAATCATCATCATCAATTTGAAACTCCGATTCCTTGTTCGGAGCACATTCAGCCCGTTTTGCAACCAATTCATCATCAACTTTCTGGGCTTCACGAATTTGATGAATCAATAATGGTTTGGCTTTTAATTCAGCAACTAACACATTGTCAGGTAGAACAGACAAATGCACATTCATTGCTCGTAAAGCAACCAATGACTTCCGGCTTAAGGCGTCCGCAACCACATTAGCCTTTCCCGGGTGGTAATCAATGACAAGCTCGTAATCTTTCAACAACTCAAGCCAACGTCTTTGTCACAGATTTAAGTCTCTTTGAGTCATCAATTATTTGAGACTTTTGTGATCCGAAAATACATGGCACTTTTCACCAAATAAGTAATGTCGCCATATTTTTAAAGCAAATACGATGGCAGCTAGTTCAAGATCATGGGTCGGATATTTTTTCTCATGTGGCTTTAATTGTCTCGACGCATAGGCCACAACTTGACCTTCTTGCATCAATACGCAACCCAACCCAAGTAGGGATGCGTCACTATAAATGACAAACTCTTTGCCTGATTCGGGTTGCACTAAAATTGGAGCTTCAGTCAAATGAGTTTTCAGTTGATCGAAACTTTTCTGACATTTCTCCGTCCATTCGAACTTAACATCATTTTGAAGTAGCTTCGTCATTGGTGTGGCTATCATCGAGAAACCTTTGACAAATCGTCGGTAATAACCGGTGAGTCCCAGGAAGCTCCGAACTTCGGTAATATTTCTTGGAGGCTTCCAGTTAAGTATGGCTGAAATTTTGCTCGGGTCAGCTTGAATACCCGATGCGGATACCACATGACCCAAGAAGCTAACCTCTCTTAACCAGAACTCACACTTACTGAACTTAGCATATAACTGCTTATCCCGCAAAATTTGCAACACTAGCCTCAGATGCTCAGCATGTTCGGTCTCATCTCTTGAATAGACCAAGATGTCATCAATGAACACAACTATGAACCGATCCAAATATGGTCTGAAGATCCGATTCATGAAATCCATAAATACCGCAGGGGCATTAGTGAGCCCAAACGGCATCACTAAGAACTCGTAGTGACCATATCTCGTTCTGAAGGCAGTTTTGGGTATGTCCGAATCTCGAATTCGCAACTGATAATAGCCCGATCTCAAATCTATTTTTGAGAACACTGAGGCTCCCTTCAGTTGGTCGAACAATTCATCGATACGCGGTAACGGATATTTGTTCTTTATCGTCACTTTATTCAGTTGACGATAGTCAATGCACAACCTCATGGTTCTGTCCTTCTTTTTTCACGAACAATACTGGTGCACCCCAAGGTGAGAAACTTGGTCGAGCAAAACCTCTATCCGTCAATTCTTGCAACTGAGCTTTCAACTCTTTTAACTCGGTTGGTGCCATACGATACGGAGCTATCGAAATCGGCGTAGTCCTAGGTACAAGCTCAATACCAAACTCTACCTCCCGAACAGGTGGTAAACCCGGTAATTCTTCAGGAAAAACATCCGGGTACTCACAAACCACCGGCACAGATTCGGGTTTCTTTTCTAATTCTTTGTCATCAAGTACATACGCAAGGTATGCTTCGTACCCTTTTCTTACATATTTCTGGGCCAACATTGCTGATATTACAGCTGGCATCCCCTCCAAGTCCGTAGACTCAACTCGGATTACTTCGTTATTTGCGCACCTCAAATCAATAGTCTTGCTTTTGCAATTCACAACCGCATCGTGCGCGGTCAACCAATCCAAACCAAGAATAACATCAAATTCATCAAACGGCAAAAGCATCAAGTCCGCCGAGAAACAGGAACCTCGAATTACTAGGGGACATTCCTTACACACTTTGTCGACAAGCACGTAACGACCCAAGGGGTTTGACACCCGAATTACGAACTCAGTAGACTCAATAGGTAAAGTCTTACTGGATGCTAAGGTTTCACATATATAAGAATGAGTAGAACCGGGGTCAATCAAAGCAATTACATTAGTATCCAAGAGAGTAAAAGTACCGGTAATAACATCAGGCGAAGAAGCATCCTCGCGGGCACATATAGCATAAGCTCTAGTAGGCGCACGAGCCTCGGATCTGGTCGTAGCATCTCTAGATCCTCTCTGACCACCACCAGCATTGCCCGTATTTCCAGATGGTCTACCTAGAGTAGTGGTAGCACCCGGTTTCCCACTCTGATTTACATTCTGTTCAGACAACCTCGGGCAATCTTTAATGAAGTGGTCAACCGATCCGCACTTGTCACAGGAGCGGTCAGGGAATCTACAACTCCCCGAATGCCATTTACCGCAATATCGACATTTCGTTCTGTCTCGACGTTCATTCCCAACACTGGCGACCGAAGTGCCTTGTGTACCCACAGGGGTCGATCACGATCTCGCCTAAAAAGGCCCGAAGTGCCTCTCGACCAGCCCACATCATCTCGAAATTTCTTCGATGCCTGTTGAAGAGACTTTCCCGAAGATCTTTTACGAAACTCTCCAGTTCCCTCATCAACTTTTTGTTTTTCTTTTCTAAGCTCTTCGGCTTTACAAGCTCGCTCGACAAGTACTACGAACTCTCGTATTTCAAGAACGCCAACAAACATTTTTATATCTTCATTCAGCCCATCCTCGAAGCGTTTACACATAATAGCCTCGGACGAAACACATTCCCGAGCGTATCTACTAAGTCTAACAAATTTTCACTCGTAATCAGTAACTGACATAGAACCTTGCTTAAGCTCAAGAAATTCCTTCCGTTTTTATCAACAAATCTCTGACTGATATACTTTTTCCGAAACTCAGTTTGGAAAAACTCCCAAGTTACTTGCTCTCGGGGCACAACAGAAGTCAGAGTACTCCACCAATAGTAGGCAGAATCGCGTAGCAAGGAGATAGTACACTTTAGGCATTCATCGGGTGTACAAGATAGCTCATCGAGTACCCGGATAGTGTTGTCCAACCAAAATTCAGCTTGCTCGACATCGTCGCTATCCGTAGCCTTAAATTCAGTAGCCCCATGTTTTCGGATTCTGTCAACTGGGGGCTTATTTGACCTTATTTGGTCAGTTACCGGAGGTATTGTAGGTGCGGGGGTGGTATTAGTCGGGAATGGAGGTTGTGGAACAACCGTATTAGTTCGAATGTATTGGTTGAACCAATCATTCATCACGCTATAGAAAGCTTGTCTAGCTTCCTCATTCGGGTTACTAGCATTAGGTTGAGAGTCCGCCGGCACTGTCCCTTGTGCGGGAGCAAGCGCTACACTCTCAAGATCATCAGCTACCTCTCGGTCGGGATCAGGATCCATTACTATAAATAAACACATTTACAATTGTCAGAAATCACCACACTATCAAGTAATCACATAAAATGGCATGTATAGCTAGACCCAACGCATTACGGTAGTCCTAGAATCGACTAAACCGTAGCTCTGATACCAATCAAATGTAACACCCCGAACCCGAGACCGACACCGGACTCGAACACGAGGTGTTAACAGACTTTAAACCCCTTATAAAAATATTTCCCAGACACTGCCAATCTGCGTACTAGTCGCTTTAAAAATCATATCTTGAGTTTCACAACTCAAAAATCAGTTTCGTGAATTTTCCCAGAAACTAGACTCATATGCCCATCTACATATTTTTTCTAGAATTTTTGGTCGGGCCAATTAGTACAGTTTATTAGTCAAAGTCTCCCATGTTACAGGGATCGACTACCCTGACCTTTGCGCATTACGACTTGGATATCTCCCTGTACAGGGCTTCAATACTGATGCCGTTTGTTTCTATAGAAACTAGACTCAGAGAGGAATCTATTCATATATGGTATGACTCCTAATTATCTCTGGTTAACTTATAATGAATTTCTAAAGTCGGAACAGGGAATCCAGAAACCCATCTGGCCCTGTCTCACGAGAACCTGAATATCTCTTAACATACTGTCCATATGATTGTTTCGTTACTTTCCTATGAAAGTAGATTCATCAAGGTTTGTTTACATGATTTATTCACTATTTAACTCCCTTCCTACTATTTTTAGTGATTTTCCAAATCTACATCACTGCTGCTGTCAGCATCTGCCTTTAAGGTAGACTTTACCTATTTCATGGTTTCCATGATTCAACTAGCCCTTTTTGCATAAATAGCACAATTTATGAAAGTGATTAACCATCCCCATGGCCAATCCTTGTCAAGCATATCCACACCAAATGATTATAACAATATACTCAAACACATATAAGCCATTTTCGCATGGCTATCCAAAATTTATACAAGTCCAAAGGGTCCACGACCCACAACAAACGGGTAGTCCTATACATGCCATTTCGAAGTTCAACAAAAATTGTACCAAAAGGGGGCTTTGATAGTGTGGGCGACTTTGACCTCAAGATCCCGAGTCCGATAGCTGGAGAACCAAATCTATAAAACAGAGGAGCAATGAAACGGAGTAAGCAATTTATGCTTAGTAAGTTTTGAGCAAGGAATTCCAGCACAACAAAAGTATAGCATTCATATAGCTAAACGGATAATTTCATATGCACAAATTTACGATATCGTACTTGCTTCACATTATCAACCCTTATGTACATACGCAAAAGATCAACTCAGCCAAAGGCCGGTAGCTCGTTTATCAACTGAGCGAATACTTATTTGTAAGGGCTCAACTAAATTCAAGCACATACGAAACATACCCTAATGTTGGGATGTTTCGAGAGTATTAACTGGAATTTTATAGCAAGTTCATTCATTACCAAATCACGTACCTTCGGAATTTAACCGGATATAGCTCCTCGTTCAAATGCCTTCGGGACATAGCCCGGTTATAGTAATTCGCACAAATGCCTTCGGGACTTAACCCGGATTTAGTAACTCGCACAAATGCCTTCGGGCTTAGCCCGGAATTAGTATCTCGCAAAAATGCCTTCGGGCTTAGCCCGAAATTAGTATCTCGCACAAATGCCTTCGGATCTTAGTCCGATATTGTCACTTAGCACAAGCCTTCGGGACTTAGCCCGGACAACATTCAAATAACCATGCACATTTAACAATAAATCATGGCCCATTCGTATTTCATTTTCGTTAGCAAAACTCAAACACAAGACATCTATCATTCTTGCAAATTCGGCTCAATAGCCACACAAAGAGCATGATTTTAATTTGCTCAAAACATGATCTAATCACATCATAATTTAAGCTCTTTTACTCAAGAACTTACCTCGGGTGTTGTCGAACGATTCCGATAGCTATTCGACCACTTTTTCCGTCCCTTTATCGGATTTAGTTCCCCTTTGCTCTTGAGCTTAATTAAACAAATAAATTGATTTAATCATTTGAGCATCGAAAAGAGGAACACAAGGCACTTAGCCCATATTTATACATTAGACATTAAAGTCACATATGTACGGAATCATGAATCAAACTCAACATTTTAGCTAATTTTTCCCCCTTGGCCGAATATGCATGTCTATTTTGGGGCCGATTTCAACACTTAATACATTCTACAAGTATGGTCACTTGTATTGACTAAACACCCTTTTGTTTCAAGTTCAAAACTTGGCTAATACACACATATACACACTAGTAAAGCATCCTCTCCCTTTCCATCAATTTAACACATGCATTGCTCATTAACATGCAAAAGTTATATTCGGCCTTAGCACACAACTTGCTAGCCGATTCTTCTCCATTTAGCAACCAATGCACATATGTGCTCACTCAAAAATGCTAAAAAGGAGGTTCAAGAATCATCAAGCCACCATCACATGCATCATTAACAAGCTTCATATTTAGCATGCAATGGCATTAACACAAACTCCACCTAGGCCGAATCTTAACTCATCCTCATGCCTCATCACCACAACATCAAACATCAACCAAGAATGATGCATCCATGGCCGAGTGTCATTTCCATCACATAGCAAGATTTAGACCATGGGCTAGGTAGAACTCAAGCTAACAACTAAAACATGCATGCATCTCATGGAACATCATCAAACATACCTTAGCCTAGCTACATGCATGGCCGAACCTCTTCAACCTTTCTTCTTCCTTCCTCCTTAAAATTTTTTGGCCAAGGATGAACCAAAGGATGAGCATTTTTTTTTCTTTGTTTTTTTCTTTCTAGTTTCGGCTAAATGAAGATGAGAAAGGATGAACAAAAATTTTCTCCTTTCTTTTCTTTAGCTCACGGCAATGGGGGGGGAACAAGTACACACATTTTTTTTTGTATTCATCATACTCCTTTTCATTATTTTATGCCCATGCCCCTTATTTTATTTTTTTCCTACATACCTCACTAGGCCAACATGTTCCCAACATGTTTCCACCCATAGCATGGCCAACCACTAGCTCAAATTTTGGGTAATTTGACATGCAAACCCATCATTTTCACAACATGCATTAATAGACCATTTTAAATTAGCCTATCATATTTTCACCATGTCTCATATCAATCCCTATTTAATAATTTCTCATGCAATTGGCAAAATTGGAGAATGAAACTTCCACATACTCATGTACACACATAATAAGCATAGAATATGGAAATCAATTATTTTTATGACTCGGTTTTGTGGTCCCGAAACCACTTCCCGACTAGGGTCAATTTTGGGCTGTCACAACTTGCCCTTACGGCCAAACCTGAGTACCTTTTTCCAAGGCGAAACTTTAAGGAACACTTTATCTCCCACCTGATATTCAATGTCCTTTCGTTTCAAGTCCGCATACATTTCTGACGATCTGTGGCTGCCTTCAGACTTTCACGGATTACCTTTACTTTCTGTTCGGCATCTTTAAACAAATCCACTCCGAAAATTTTACTTTCACCGAGCTCGGTCCAAAACAATGGTGTACGGCATTTACGACCGTACAAAGCCTCGTAAGGTGCCATCTTAATACTTGATTGAAAACTATTGTTGTAAGCGAATTCAATCAAAGGTACATACCGTTCCCATGAACCACTAAACTCAAGGATGCAGCATCTCAGCATATCCTCGAGTATCTGAATTATCCGCTCGGATTGACCATCGGTTTGGGGATGAAAAGCGGTGCTAAAATGCAGGTTGGTACCCAAAGCTTCTTGCAATTTCTTCCAAAATCGCGAGGTGAATCTCGGATCTCTATCCGACACGATAGAAATAGGTACTCCATGTAATCTCACAATCTGAGAAACATACAATTCGGCTAGTTTATCCAATGAAAAATCCGTACGCACGGGGATAAAGTGAGCCGACTTAGTCAGTCTATCAACAACAACCCAAATCGCATCCTTCTTACTTGTTGACAATGGTAGTCCGGACACAAAGTCCATTGTGACTCGATCCCATTTCCACTCGGGTATCATGATCGGCTGAAGTAATCCTGAAGGCACTTGATGTTCCGCTTTCACTTGTTGACATATTAAACATCTCGAAACAAAGTCGGAGATGTCCCGTTTCATACCATGCCACCAAAACCGTCGTTTCAAATCGTTGTACATTTTCGTACTCCCCGGGTGAATTGACATTCGGATACAATGAGCTTCATTCAGAATCATCGAAATGAGTTCTGAATTTCTTGGAACACACAACCGACTTCTGAACCTCAAACAATCATCATCATCAATTTGAAATTCGGATTCCATATTCGGAATACATTCAGCCCGTTTTGCAACCAATTCATCGTCGACTTTCTGAGCTTCACGAATTTGATGAATCAATGATGGTTTGGCCTTTAATTCAGCTACTAACACATTGTCGGGTAGAACAGACAAGTGCACATTCATCGCTCGTAAAGCAAACAGCGATTTCCGGCTTAAGGCGTCCGCAACCACATTAGCCTTTCCCGGGTGGTAATCAGTGACAAGCTCGTAATCTTTCAACAACTCAAGCCGACGTCTTTGTCGCAGATTTAAGTCTCTTTGAGTCATCAAATATTTGAGACTTTTGTGATCCGAAAATACATGGCACTTTTCGCCAAACAAGTAATGTCGCCATATTTTCAAAGCGAATACGATGGCTGCTAGTTCGAGATCATGGGTTGGATAATTTCTCTCGTGTGGCTTCAATTGTCTCGACGCATAGGCCACAACTCGGCCTTCTTGCATCAATACACAACCCAACCCGAGTAGGGATGCGTCACTATAAATGACAAACTCTTTGCCTGATTCGGGTTGCACTAAAATTGGAGCTTCAGTCAAATGAGTTTTCAGTTGATCGAAGCCTTTCTGACATTTCTCCGTCCATTCAAACTTAGCATCCTTTTGAAGTAGCTTCGTCATTGGTGTGGCTATCATCGAGAAACCTTTGACAAATCGTCGGTAATAACTGGCGAGTCCCAAAAAGCTCCGAACCTCAGTAAATTTCTCGGAGGTTTCCAGTTAAGTATGGCTGAGATTTTGTTCGGGTCAACTCGAATACCCGATGCGGATACCACATGACCCAAGAAGCTACCTCTCTTAACCAGAACTCACACTTACTGAACTTAGCATATAACTTCTTATCCCGCAAAACTTGCAACACTAATCTCAAGTGTT